>NC_054700.1:50699186-50765075 GCF_016097555.1 Gigantopelta aegis
TCACGGAAAGTAGGTCATGACGCCCAACAGGCCCTGATACTACTCTCGGTATCGGGTGCAATTATGGGTTTTTCCCGAATGTTTGATCCGACATGGGGAATGTTTACTCAACAAAAACTGTACGATTCGTGTATTCCGGGTTAGGGTGATACTGAGATAGCTCATCTTACAAAGAACACGGGACACGGCTCTGTCAAAAGTCCCATACCGAAATGGAAGTAGTGTGGTCTCACCATTCATCTTATCATCATCCATATAATTATGTTTATGTCGTGGCTAGCATACTAATGAAATGTCAGGTTACTGGTAAAAACAAGGTTCTATAAAACTGGACTGACATTTTACATGATCCAACCAACAAAGAGGAATTGTTTGTATTCCACGCAACCAATATTGTCGCCGTAGACTGCCACGAAGATGTCACCATGTGAGGAATCAGACACCACACTTTTAATTCATGTGCAGAACGTTATTGTGAACGACTGTACCAGCTATTTTCTGCGCAGTGTTAACACAAATATATATGTCGTCCCAGTAGGCAAGTTCCATCATTTGTTTACCTTGGGTAAAACAAATATGAAAATATGGTTTTCCTGTGATATAGATAAATACTTTACATATCATCACATCAGTGTTATATATGACGTCCTGGGAAAAGAGACATAATTGTCTCTTTCTTTTCCATAGCTTAACGGGATATAATACTACCTCTGCTTTATTTGGAAAAAGGTAAAAAGGACCGCACGGGGTGCATGGAACTGCTACCCTGATGTGACCAGTGCCTTTACCTAACACCAGTGCCTTTGCCTTACAACAATATATATGCAAATGTCATGGTTTGGTATAGTGGTGCGGACGGGCCCGACTCCGGAGGATACGAGATGGTATCACTATAAAGCAAGGTAAAGTCTAGAAAAAGAGTAGTAGGGGCCGACCCCACTTCCTCTTTCTTCTTAGAGTGGGGCGGTCAATCTTCCAGTGCTGCTAGGACAGGCTCGGACATGTAGAGACTAAACGCGAACAACCGTGGCGTTCTGCAGAATGGCCGTCATACGAGTCACGAAAAAAAAAACAAGTCGACAGTCAGACGGAGAAATGACGTGGAGGCAAGGAATCTCGCTAAAAAAAGAATCCAACCTGGTGGTGCAGGCTGTCGAAACGAGAAGCGTTCCAGCGTTCAATCAGTTCCAATGGCCGCATACATCCCAGTAGAAAACTTCATTTCGCTGACAAAAACAACGAAATGAAGGACTCCCAAGTCGAGCACACGAAAGCACGTGCAGTGTGCACAAGCGAAACAAACACGTCTTACCGCGTGGAGCTCCAGACTGGGAATGTCTACTTAGTAATTAAATAATCATTAATAGCTATATACTAACGCTAAATTATTCCAGGGTAAGATAACTAACAATATATTCTACTCAATATATTTAATAAGTCAGTTAAACAAACACCTTTAAAGACTGAGCTCAATCATCTACCAATACCTTCACTAATTAGTTAAATAATTCAACAGAGTCTCAAAAATATAAATAATGGCCTTTGTATCACTTAAAAATCCTCCCAATACTTCACTAGAAACATACTGTAGCCTATAAAGAATATCTCACATTGTTTAGGTCAAATACTAGTGCACTCGCACTTACTTTACAGGTAAAAACAATACATACAATATCCAATTGTCTGCCTAATCAGTGTAGTTGCACTTGCCTTAAATTGTACGTGCATTATCTCTTTATACACTTGTAATTTAACTTGTCACACAAATATGTACAATACCCGGGACCTACACCTTTCCCTATTCCCTAACTTAATTAATGTATAGTCAAAACCTATTTCTATTTCTGAGTAAGTTTTGTTTCATGGCCTAAAAATTAGTTTGGTCCTTATTTGGTATACTAAAACACAACACCAACCCACCTAATGGGACGAAATACTGACAACTACCCAACTGACTATACTATGATGTGATCATGACCCCACTATGACCACACTATATGACGCGATTGACCAGACTGACAAACATTGGGTGGATTGCTATTTATACCCCTGCCACATTCTACGTTTGGCATAATTCTGCTATTGCTGGATTTCCAGCCGCTTGCGGAATTACACTGAACAATTAAATAAATAAATACATAATCAGCTAAAAACAGCATTCTTTACTTTTGCAAAGTCAGCGTCTTCTGCTAATCAGCTGTTTATGACAGGAAGTATGTCAGAACGAGGCTCTGGTGCCATTTTCGTATAACATACGTCACGACCTACTATTGCTTACCATGGGTCTTATTTCCACTTTTGAAACGGATAACATCTGTCATAAGGTAATAAATACCTCTATTAATGCTAAACTAATCTAATGAAATGTCGTATGAATTGTGAGTTAGATCCACAGGTAATAGTAATTAACCAGTGAGGCCAATTTTAACTAGATTGTGTTTATACTTGTCATGCTTTTCATTAAGGTCAACGACAGTCACTTTTCGCACCCTTGTTTGGCTTCGTTCACAATACACATAGCATATTTCACCGTAATTTCATTTGAAATCTATATTTCGTAAAAGGTAAAAAAAACAAAAATTACAAAATTTTCTTCAAACACATACAGGTGCATTACTAATGTTGAAACAAGAAAAGTTCAATAGCAATTTTGCATTGGAATTTGTCCAGCATTCTGAGAACGGAAGCATCATGTACCGAGTTTAGTGTTACTGTAGGGAGATGCAAAGTGACGATTCAAATCCAAATTTAGCTATATTAGTACAAGGCTTCGCCACATTAAAACAAAAACTGGTCTACTGACCTTGACACCTGTCAACATTCTACAACAAGCAGACAACGCTGTTTACAGGTCAGTATTTTTAAATTTTTTAATAATTCTGGACAAAATATTAATTTTAAGTTTTAAAAGAGGAAATAAATAGAAAGTACCTTTTGTCAAATATATCATATAAAAAAACAGCAACATTGAATTGTGTACGAAGCCAAAACGAGAGTCCAAAAAGTGACTGTCTTCGACCTTAGTTTGGCGTTAGATTTTTGGTTTAAATCCCGTTTTCTCACATCATGTTTGATATCTAGATACAGAAAATAAAACACCGTTGTCAGTGACAACGACTGCCCAGGTTTTATTACATAGTTGTGACGTCATTATATACGCGTACAACACTCTTAAAGCGTCACCATCTATTTAACATATAGTTCAATACATAACAGGTACGTGCAATCATGTAAACATTCGGCTAGGTTTTCTTACAAATCGTACAAATACTTCGAATGGTGCAGACGTGACAGAGTACGCATGCTCAAATGGATATAACTACACTGGTACATGCTTGAAACCCTAGTGGTATATGAGCATGTAAATAAATATTGGAAATGGCAAGAGATACACGTCATTCGTGGCAGAGGTACACGAATTTATTAAAGGGACATTCCTGAGTTCTCCAATGTAAGATGTTTCCGACTAATCAAATATTTCTACGATTAAACTTACATATTAAATATATTTTCTTGTTCCGAATACCAGTGTCTGTATATTCAATGTGTTTCTGGTCGTCTTAATATTTGTAAGAAGTGCAAACTGGATTTTGTTTTCAAAGAATTTCGTGCGTAAATGAAATTTAACCTAGTATAAATGTTAGAACAATCAGAAACACGTTTAATATACAGTCACTAATATTTTAATCAGAAAAATATATTTGATATGTAATTACAATCGTTAAAAAGTCTCTTTTAGTCGATAACATCTTACACATTGCAGCAAACTCAGGAATGTCCCTTTAAAAAAAAAATTATTGTTTGTCACTGGGGTAGTCTGGAGTGTATGGGTTGGGGGGAGCCAGGTGGGTGTGTGGATAAACGTTTTAAAAACTTGAAAAAAAACCAATCCTAAAACATCACGTTGAATTTGAATATGAAGATCCTTTTTCCAAGAATAGCTGTACATACTTCTTCAAAATATTTGTTGTGACAAATGGACATCATTCGTGTCAAACGTATAGAAATGTGTTAATTTTAAACGCTAGATTATACCAATTAGCGCAGTCTATGGTGTATGGGGTGGTAAAGGCGATTTGTGTGCACGTACACCTATGGGATAAACTTAAAAAAAACATCATGTCTGCTTTAAAAACAATCCCAAAAGACCATCACCAACAGCACAACATTGGAAATGAAAAACCCTTTGTATGTGCGTTGCCTGCACTAGTCTCTATATAAAAGCAACCGTGTATTTGATTTTTCTGACTTTTTGGAATATGCCACAATAATTATTGCTGAAAAAAATGCTGTTTTATGGCAATAAAAAACAAAGTTGTGATGCTGTTGGGTTTTGTGAGGTTCTTATTATTTTTGTATTTGTTGTTGTTGTTGTTGCGTTTGTTTGTTGTTGTTGTTGTTGCGTTTGTTTGTTGTTCTTGTTTTTCTTCTTCTTAGGTGTTGGGAAGGGGGTTGTTGTTTTGTTTCAAACATATTTTATTCCATTATTTTTCGATTTGAACAAAAATCTTCTTAAGGTTACAGTTGTTTCCAATATATTGTTTGTCCGCATGCATAAAATGTATACATATGATATGACCGTTCTGTCTTAATGTAGGGCGAGGTCTTCACATAGGCTATGCCTTGCCCGTTGATCAAGCCCATTGTCACAGGGATTCTATAATTCCCGTAACTGAATAAAACACGATTATCCAAATATCTCTCCTAACTGTATATCTATTAGATCTCTCTGTAACAGGCAGTTCAAAACCGCTTTGGCTCGTCTAGGTATGATCAGAGATACGATCTTATATAAGTATATATTATTATAGCACGTTTAGTTCACTAGAAAACACAACAAAAACACAATACACTTTAGAATCTGTATTAATCTACGCTGACAAATGTACAGCCGTAGTAGTTAATTAATAACAACAATAATAACAACCCAGAACTGATCACTTAATTAGTTAATCTCTAGGTGTCTAGTTACACAATATGCTAATCACTGCACCGTGACACAACACCCACACGTGTGATAATTGAGAAACGCTTCTAGGAGAAGTTAATTAATAAAGGAATTACCACTCTATTCCTAACTGGTTAATTTTTAATTAACCCTTACTACTCGTTCAGTAACGTGTGATAATTGAGAAACGCTTCTAGGGGAACTTAATTAATAACGGAATTACAGCTCTATTCCTAACTGGTTAATTTTTAATTAAACCTAACTACTCCTTCAATAACCTTGTAACACAGAATTAATACTGGTACCTATCACAATAAAGACAATAACCTACAGTTTACCTAGGTCTTCTATGATGACTGGCTAAGCTTTATATTACCAAATACTCATATAATGTTAGAACAAAAAGTCTACGATTTACTTCGTCAGATGACCGAAGACACTGTCTAAAGAATATTGGTATAATCAGTATTAAAATATTTAAAAGTCACATCAATCACATCAAGGTTATACAACAGAGCAGAAATAAAATATTTACCAAAGTCCAAACGGACAACGTTCCCGGGAAGCCGTCCTTGTTCTGTCCTTTTTGCTTCTGTCCATAACTCTAAAACTCTAGCTATTTATTATAAATCGAAATATCGCCTGGGGGTAAATCGCGGCACCGAATCTTATCATCTGATATTTCCACCGCGACCAAGCGGTATTTTTTTCCTCAGATCGTCAGACTTAATGTCCCCAGTTCGCTAGAGATTCCACGGTCGAGCGGAGGTATTACGTAACTACTGGCCACATGGCCTCCACACCTGCTCTGGGTGTGTATTAGACGACCATCGCGCAGAAGTATTACGTAACAAGTTGCCCACCTAGCTAAGTGCAATGAAACTGCACACGGCCTTCTAAAACAATTAATAACGCCACAGGCGAAAACAAAAATTAAGAGCATGTACCGTCACACCCATTATACTGTGAATGGGGCAATAAATATCGTTTAAATCATGAGACGTATGCGTGTCTGTGAGTCTAGTGCATATAAATGGGTTCTGGAATACAGTTATTGTCTTATGCTGGGTTTGTTTTTTAAATTTTATTAATCTAAAAGTAACATATCAGTCTGATCATGGAGTCTGTGGAACACGTGGATGTGGACGAGGTGTGGAAGACACTGGGCAGGTTCGGACGATACCAGTTGGTGCAGCTGGTCATACTGTTTCTATCCGAGATTCCTGTGGCTTTCCATCTCCTCTCCGTCGTCTTCATAGGTTAGTGGTTCCACAGAGTACACTATCTGTTATACGGGGGGGGGGGGGGGGGGTCGTTCCTCTCCGTCGTCTTCATAGGTTAGTGGTTCCACAGAGTACACTATCTGTTATACTGGGGGGGGGGGGGGGGGGGGGATTCCTCTCCGTCGTCTTCATAGGTTAGTGGTTCCACAGAGTACACTATCTGTTCCTCTCCGTCGTCTTCATATACGGGGGGGGGGGGGGGGGGGGTTTCTCCGTCGTCTTCATAGGTTAGTGGTTCCACAGAGTACACTATCTGTTATACTGGGGGGGGGGGGGGGATTCCTCTCCGTCGTCTTCATAGGTTAGTGGTTCCACAGAGTACAATATCTGTTATACTGGGGGGGGGGGGGATTCCTCTCCGTCGTCTTCATAGGTTAGTGGTTCCACAGAGTACACTATCTGTTATACTGGGGGGGGGGGATTTCTCTTCGTCGTCTTCATAGGTTAGTGGTTCCACAGAGTACAATATCGGTTATACTGGTGGGGGGTGGGGTGGGTCCTCTCCGTCGTCTTCATAGGTTAGTGGTTCCACAGAGTACACTATCTGTTATACTGGGGGGAGGGATTCCTCTTCGTCGTTTTCATAGGTTAGTGGTTCCACAGAATACAATATGTTATACTTGGGGGGGGGGGGTCCCCTCCGTCGTTTTCATAGGTTAGTGGTTCCACAGAGTACACTATCTGTTATACTGGGGGGGAGGGATTCCTCTTCGTCGTTTTCATAGGTTAGTGGTTCCACAGAATACAATATCTGTTATACTGGGGGGGGGGGATTCCTCTTCGTCGTTTTCATAGGTTAGTGGTTCCACAGAATAGAATATCTGTTATACTGGGGGTGGGGAGAGATTCAGCTCAGTCGGTCGAGTGCTCGCTTGGGGTGCTTGCGTCGCAGGATCGAATCACCTCGGTGGACCCATTCAACATTTTTCGTTCCAACTAGTGCACAACAACTGGTTAAAGGAAGTGGTATGTGTCTTCCTATTTGAGGGAAAGTGCATATAAAGATCCCTTGCTGATAGTCAGAATTGCCAAATTGTTTATATCCAATAGCCTATGATGAATTAATCAATGTGTTCTAGTGGTGTCGGTAAACAAAACAAACTAACGTTTTAATGAAAACTACCGGCTACAATTCGTCATACATTGGTTCATAACAATACATGTCATGTTGTTTAAATCATTAAATGTAGGAACCTGAAACAATGCCGACACCTTACAACGGAAGAAGCTATATTCTGTGCTGGCTGATGGTAAACGTAATAAATAAAAGAAAATGAAAACGGAATAAGTTATATTTTAAAGCATAGTTAAGGGAAAAAAGACGAAAACATTTACTGGTCCTTAATTAATTTTATATAGTATGATATACATGTATTCATATTATTAAAAGCTGCTTCAGAAATTATCACATGGAGATGAGATGTCATGGACATTATATCTTTCAATTTCTCGTTCCAGCCAGTGCACCACGATTGGTATATCAAAGGCCGTGGTAGGTGCTATCCTATCTGTGGGATGTTGCATATAAAAGATCACTTACTATTAATTGAAAAATATAGCGGGTTTCTTGTCTATGACAAGGCGAGTGGGTAAAAGAGCACATAGCGGGTATATAAAAAGCCATATACCCCGAGAGATGCTTCTACAAAGAATTTATTTTGCCGACATGTTAAACCATATAGCCAAATAATCAAAATAACGCCAGACAATAATTGTTAACAATTTATTAACGGAGCCGTACCACGCGGACGCGAACGAAACCACTTGCCAGTGACGAAAAATAATTCCATCGATAAACGAGTTTTTAAATTCAAATGTTTGTAATACGAAATTGTCTGAAACAGATATTAATTTTTAAAAAAATCTTTATTTATTTATAATCTAATTATTGCTTTAGCATTAACTGGGGTGGCTGGAAACTGTTGGAAATTACAGACGGGGAATAAGAGAATTTGGCTCCGCCCACAGGGGTATAAGGGATTTGTCCAACGGCAAACAACCAATGAGATTAAAGAATTTTACATGAAGGCGAGATAAATAATTATATGCTGTTTTTCGTATGCTTTTTGATACTTTTAGATCTCAATGTCCAGACACTATTAAGTACCAAATGGACTGTCCTGTTAAAACGCTCCAAATTATATAAATATTCGGCCGAACAGTCAATTCTTTTAGTTTTGGTTTGTTAACGTTTTATTTTATTTTTTAAATTCTATTAACTTTTCACTAATTGCTATTTTTAAAATTCTGCTCATTTTCAACTCTACCTCCCCCCTCCCCTACACATTCAGACACAGCGCGCGCGCGCGCGCGCACACACACACACACACACACACACACACACACACACACACACACACACCTTTTGTTTCGGATATAGGCACGTTAATATATTATCTAATCCAATCCAAGTACCAAATTTAAAAAATCGGTCACTGTTCATACACCCCTAAGAGCCGTCATCTGGTATTTTAAAATGGAGGCCCTTTCTGTTATGTTCTCTTCAGTATCTTTGCTTCTAAGTCCACTAAGATAATGATACTAAAAGGAATGCTGCTCACAATTTAAATCCATTGATATAATTGCCTGAGTCAAATGTTTGATATTATTAATTTCATTTTCCCATGATCTTCGACCTATTTTATATATCATTTATTATCTTTTGTTTCCTTCTCTGTTTTCTTTCTTGACTAAGTGTCAAAATATAATCCATAATATGGATCGATTCTAGTAGATGTTCGACAACAGTAACTAATAGCCGCAGTTTAAAATGTGCTGATGTTTTGCTAAACAACATTGCTTTTCCTTTTTAGAGAAAAGTCACACCACTGGAATCGTGCAGACAGTCTTCTCATTGGCTGGCAGGGTCTTCATTGGTGGTGCCTTCACCGTACTATGGACGTACACCCCAGAGATGTTTCCAACTAACATCAGGTAAAAACAAAGTGCTCTTCCAAAGCAATAAGGAATGTTTCCCGGTAACATCAAGTTAAAAACGAAAATAATTTTAAAAAAAAAATAATAATAAAAAATGCATGATTACTTCTAAATTGATCCCATTTTCTATTGGAGGTAGCGCTGATTTTCTTGCAAGAATTGAAGTCAGAGACTACCAGAGCACAAATGACGTCATATTTTGGCTGAAAATTCGGAACATTTAATAGATATTTTATAACACGCTCTGGTGTACCATGCTCAAAGCAGAGACACGAATAAGAAGGTAATAGATATCACATTTCTGAGGAGACAGATTAGATAGATCTTTAACTTTTATTTCTTAAACGTGTGCATTTATTTAAAGTGTAAGGGGCGAGACGTTCCCCACTGGTACAGTGCTCGCTCGATGCGCGGTCGGTATGGGATCGATCCCCGTCGATGGGCCCATTGGGCTATTTCTCGTTCCAGCCAGTGCACCACGACTGGTATATCAAGTACTGGCTATTGCTAATGGAGTAGCTTCTACGTTACCTATACATCCTTTACACTGTGCTGTTTATTTGTTATCTTGTGTTCAACAAAATACATCATTTGGTTCCGTTCAGACTGATTTTATCGTATAAGATACGATCATGTGTTGACTGGTTTATCTAGTCCTACTGGAAATAAATTGGTTAATGTATTGGAAGCAGCTAAAATAAGACTTTCGAAACTTGTGAAAAAGGAGCCAATTTCGTCAGGTATACTCAATAAGTTTTTTGATGCTAAAATCAATAATCCTTCATTGTTTGAATTGAGAACAGCTACTGTGTTTAATTGCTTATGCTGGATTTTTGCGATCATCTGAACTTCTGAACAGACGTCTAATTTTGAAGAGAAGTTTCTAACATGTTTTTCATGTTCAAATGTAATGCAGCGTCTGGCTCAAAACAACAGGTAACCAAAAGACACATGGACAGGATTAGTGAGTAAAGTGTTCACCTTGTTAAACCTGTACAAAGCTGTGGCGTTAATTAAACCCCAAGCTGAAAACCAGTGCAAGGAATTAAATGACAAATACCACCTACACAATACAAATGTACAAACAGTATACGAATTAATGAATATAACTTTATTCGCATTAGGCATATATATATATATATAAAACAAATTTTCTACTTATGCATTCACATTCTCACGAATGAATGAACGAATGAATCTATTAATCATCGGTTATTGAATGTCACACGTTTGGTCATTTCGACGTATAGTCTTAGAGAGGAAACCCGCAACATGTTTCCATTAGTAGCAAGGGATCTTTTATATGCACCATCCCATGGACAGACAGGATAGCACATACCACGGCCTTTGCTATACCAGCCGTGGCGCACTCGATGGAGCGAGAAATAGTCGAATGGGCCAACCGACGTGGATCGATCCCAGACCGACGGCGCATTAAGCGAGTGTACAGAAAGTTACTCCTTCTTTAAAAACATCATAGTTATTGGCCTAAAAATATGGTAACATTTTACAGACACGACGTAGCAGGGAAGCTGGTGGCCTTTAGCCACAAACCAAATATTTTAAATCAAAAACGTATTATTGAAATGTTCATTTGGCGTGATGAATTTATCTTCAAGTACATAATTTAAAAAATGTCCCCCGGTAGCCAATGATCCCCGATAATTTACGTAAACACGCTACCAAAAGAGTCAAACCAGTTCAGTTCAATGTTTTAATACGAAGTCCTACACATTGCAAAATGATATACCGGTACCGGGCTGCGAATCCGGTACGTATCAGCCTTACGTCCGATGGCTTAAGCACGACACCACCGAGGCCGGTGGATTAGGTTGGTCAGGCCAGAGTGTTTAACATGCACATTCAGAGCAAGCTATTGTAGCGCACGCCTGTCCTGGACACAGGTTTCGGCCTCGGCCGGCTCCTCTGCCCAGGACAGAAAAGGGTGGGGGTGGATTGGAGGAGGGACCGCCTGCGCTGACATGTGCAAGAGAGCACCAGCAGCCCGATCGGAGTCTATAACAGGTGGAGGGTGGTTTTGGTGCTATGGAATTTTGATGTTCCGTAGGATTAATGCTAAAGGGAAAGGGTGCACATTTTCATGAAGGAAATTAGGCGCAATTTTGAACGTTCCGTCAAAAGATAAAAAGGGAGCTACATATGTTTTTGAATTTAGTATTCCGAGAGTAGTTGCTGAGGTCTCTCCGTAGATTGCCCATAGGATGGATTATAAATGTTATGGATTATAACGGTTTAGGGAGCCTTTTAAACAGTGCCAGAAATAACCAACTTCTGAATCGTTTTAAGTGTTCAGACTAAGCCCCCGGGTAAAGGTGTGTGTAACGGGTGACCACAAAGGCACGCACATGACGCGGTTAGAGAGCGCAACAAGTTGAAAGATGAGAATTAAGGGAGAACTAAGATGCCATTCAAAGGAGAGAAATGAAATGGGGAGGGGGGAGTAGTGGTAAAACGGATGGTTCTGGCCCATTTTCGCCCATTCATTTAACATGCGAGAGGTGTCTCCCTCTCAGCGTCACCCACCAAGAGGGGATGGTGACGTCACAGCCCAGATTGATTTTGATTGGCTTATCAATGGTGACACAAATGGATTTTGATTGGCTTATCAGGGGCTAGACATCCAAGATGGCCACCTGACCCAAACAACGTGTTTGGGTAATTGGAGTTATTAACAGACAACATAAGATATTTAAATTTTCATTATTTATTTCCCCATGCTCATCGTGAGTGAATCACAGGTCATGGGGTCCTGCGTACACCCTTACAATCTATGTATTGGTCTAATTCTATGCATGCTCTTTGTATTTACAAGTGTTCAACGTCAGAAGCCTGCACCCATGAATTTAATTTGCTGGGCCAGTTTAACCACTTGACATAGTTTTCCTTGTTAGCACCACGTTCTCTCGTCTTTAGAATCTTCTCCACTTTCCAGATATCGTCTTCTTTTTACATCAACCTTTTGGAGTTCGGACTGGTAGAAGGTGCCCTGGATTTCATCACCATTGTAGTCGTTCACGCGATAGAGGTGTAGTGCACCACATAGTAGATGTTGGCTGATGGTGAAGATTTCTCCTGTCCACCTGTCGCAGATGGTTCCCCACCTTGAATCGAAATGTCTTTTCACTGGCTTCACATCTTTCTTGGGCCAGTACATTTTCCACATATGGATATTTCCTTGCTTTCGGTGACTTTGTTTGGAGCCACACCGATCGTCCTGTGCTAAGTGGTATTATAGCTGTCAGCAAACGTCTGCAGAGGATCGACATACTCATACGTCTCTTTATAGGTGAAGTATCGGTACAGCCATACCTTAATCGTTTTTAAGACTCGTTCTGCCACTGCTGCATTGGTTTCGTTATTAATGAGCAAATGTTGAATTATCCGTTGTTTAAGAAGTCTTTGAACGTCTTTTGCTCTAAACTCCACACCCGTATCCGTATGAATTCGACTCGGTTGTCTTCCCTCTTGAAATACATCTTCCAACGCTCTAGACACTGTTATCCATTTCTTTATCTTTTAAAGGTCTCAACCACAAGTATTTGAAAAAGACATCAATCACCACCAACACAAAGGTGTAACCTTAGACTTGTTAGACTTGGCAAATTTCACCCATGTCAATCAGATCGGCCGACCACTGGTTATCAATTCCAATAACCATAATCTTGTTTCTGGCAAACTTTCTTCTTAGTGGATGCTGTAAACTATAAGCTTCTTGCCTTTGCAGCAATTTTCCGATATTGTTTTTGCTGATGACGTATTTCAACATATCTGTACAGCTTACCTGAACCGGAAAAACTGTCCGGGTTTGATGGGTCATAATTAATGTATTTCATGTAATCCTCCCACGTGATCCTCACTCTCCAGTGGCGTCAGTGTCAATGTTACTTATTGGCATACGAGATGTGTTATATACAGTCTAGTCTTCATTGTTTGATTCCTCTTCCTCGCTGTCTGATTCTTCATCGGGTATTTCGATTTAGGAAATAGCCTTCTTTGCAACCGACTTCAAGAGTGGTTTAATTTTCTCTCTTTGGGTGTGATATACGTGGTAGTGAGATTCATCTTGTGGATTCTATCTGGAATTGGTTTCATCAGAGAGGATTCGGAGAAGCAATGAGTAAATAATAGTATAATTGCCCGTCTATTCACATAGGATTGCTCCCATAATGTGGTCATTTTTCTATCCACCCATTGCACAGACTTTCCCCGATCCAAATACTTTTGTTTCTTTTCACGCATTTCCTCTCCATCATTGCCGTAGGTGAGCTGCCACATATATTTCAATCCAGCTGTTTCCCATTCATCATCAGTGTCATTGTGACTTTCCATACAAATTAAGTCGTACATTTAGGGGCCGACTTTTCCCATATTGATTTTTGTCGAATGGTGAGTCATATGTAATCGAATAAACACGCGTTTTAGTACATAATGGATAGGGAACACTCACACAGGGTCTCCACCACTATAAATATCAGAACCCTTTTAGAAAGTCAGTATATGAGGCAATGATCACCATAAAAGAACACACTATAGTTGTGAAAACATTGAATTATGTGTTTTAACATCTAGTTTACCCCACCTCTTCAATTAAAATGTGTACATATAAAGTGTATATATCGTATGTACGCACTACGTGGGCGAATTATAGGCACATTTATTTTAGTCCTTGATCCAAATATTTGGTGAATAAATGAAAAAACTAATTTTGGGGCCGAATTTTCGCTTATTGATTTTTGACGAATGGTGAGTCAGATGTAGTCGAATAAGCACCGTTTTTAGTACATAATGGATACGGACCAGCCACACAGGGTACCCACCACTCTATAAATATCAGAACCCTTTCTGGAAGTCAGTATATGAGGGATGACAGACATAAAAGAAGGCACTATAGTTGTAAAACCATTGAAATAAGTGTTCTGGCATCTATATGACCGCCATAGAAGAACACACTATCAATGGCCGCCATAGAAGAACGCACTATAGTGATGAAGACATGTCTTCTGACATCTATATCACCCCACCCCTCCAAATACAATGTGTACATCTAAACACAAATGTATCTATTGTGTATAGGCACTGCGTGGGCGAATCATAGGCACATTTATTTTAGTCCTTGGCCCAAATAGTTGGTCAATAAACGAAAAAAAGTAATTTTGGGGCTGAATTCTTCCAGAATGATATTTGACGAATGGTGGGTAATAAGTAGTCGAATAAACACAGTTTTTAGTACATAACGGATAAGGAACACTCACACAGGGATTCCTCCACTCTATAAATATCAGAACCCTTTCTGGAAGTCAGTATATGATCATTTGACGTATATCAATGTTTTCACCACTATAGTGGGTTCTTGTATGGCGGTCATTGCCTCACATACTGACTTCCAGAAAGGGTTCTGATATTGATAGAGTGGAGGATACCCTGTGTGAGTGGTCCCTATCCGTTAGGTATTAAAAACATTGTTTATTCGACTACTTATTACCCACCATTCGTCAAATATTCTGGAAGAATTCGGCCCCAAAATTAGTTTTTTCGTTTATTAACCAGATATTTGGGCCAAAGACTAACATAAATGCGCCTATGATTCGCCCATATGATCATCTGACCAAAGACCATATGATCGCCATACAAGAACACACTATTAAGGTGAAAACATTGATATATGTGCTGAGACATCTAGTTCACCCCACCCCTTCAACTAAAATGTGTACATATAAACACAAGTGTATATATCGTATGTACGCACTACGTAGGCGAATTATAGACACATTTATTTTATTCATTTGCCCGAGATATTCAATTCGTAGGTGCAGGTTTCTGACGTTGAACACTTGTGCATACAAAGAGCATGCATAGAATTAACTCGGTTAATATGTTTTTGCTGTCTACCATCAGTTTTAGAATTGATTAATTTTACTAAATATTAAATAAACAAGACATTTAAGAAGTAATATAGAATAAATAGAATTCGTGACCAGTGTTTTGTTTCATATTTAAAATATAAACCTCGTCAAGTGAATAGCATTTGTCTCGGCAGAGCTTCCACAAACACCGATTAACATACATTTGGATGATATGTTCCAGATGAAAACATACTTGTAACGAATCCTCTATAAATCATGACAATCTGTGTGTGGAATATGGTCGTGGACGCCTCCTGTTATATGAGCAACACTTCCCCATATTTTCTGTAATATATTTTAATTATGAGGGGCTGTATTATTACGTACTGGCTGGGTGGGTTGATACGTTGATCATATCAGTTTTATTGGAAAGTTTTAACATTATTGACAATTGGTATTGGTTTCGTTTAACATAACTTCAAGAAAAAACACCACTAGTGTACACTGATCTATTAATCATCGGCTATTGGATGTCAAACATTTGGTAATTTTGACACATAGTCTCACAGAGGAAACCCGCTACATTTGTCCAATAGTAGCAATGGATATTTTATATGCACCATCCCACAGACAGGATAGCACATACCACGGGCTTTGGTATACCAGTCGTGGTGCACTGGCATGACTGAGAATAGCCTAATGGGCCCACCGACGGGGATCGATCCCAGACCGACTGCGCATTAAGCGAGTGCTGTACAACCTCAAGAAGTACGGGAATGTTTCTATTTTTCCACTAGGACCTAAGAGTTAAAACTAATAAAACACAAACAAGAGGTATTTCGTCTTGTTTTCATTTCAATTTTATAGCGCTCGCTCGATGCGCGGTCGGTGTGGGATCGATCCCCGTCAGTGGGCCCATTTGGCTATTTCTTGTTCCAGCCAGTGCACCACGACTGGTATATCAAAGGCCGTGGTATGTACTACTCTGTCTGTGGGGTGATGCATATAAAAGACCCCTTGCTGCTAATCGAAAAGAGTAGCCCATGAAGTGGCGACAGCGGGTTTCCTCTCTCAATATCTGTGTGGTCCGTAACCATATGTCTGACACCATATAACCGTAAATAAAATGTGTTGAGTGCGTCGTTAAATAAAACATTTCCTTCTTTCTTTTTCAATTTTATCTGCATGAGAGCCATCAGAATTACATTTTGATTGCCAGCATTCCTAAGGATTGCAATTAACAGAAATTGTAATTCATGTGTTGTACGATTTATGTCGGCAAATGTGGTTACCCAGCAAATGTGGTTACCCAGCAAATGTGGTTACCTTCTTATGTTCAGTTCTACATGAAAATACTTGTAGATTGAAAAAAGTGATCGATGGTCAATGTAACGTAAAGGCCATTAATTAAACCCGGATCAATGGAAGGACAGGGTAGTACATACCACGGCCTTTTGATATGTCAGTCGTGGTGCACTGGCTGGAACGAGAAATAACCCAATGGGCCCACCGACGGGGATCGATCCCAGACCGACCACGCATCGAGTGAACGCTTTACCACTGGGCTATGTCCCGCCCCGTCTTATCAAAACCATAAGTACCTCAGAACTGATGCACATATTATCAAAACCATAAGTAGCTTAGAACTGATGCACATATTATCAAAACCATAAGTACCTCAGAACTGATGCACATATTATCAAAACCATAAGTACCTCAGAACTGATGCACATATTATCAAAACCATAAGTACCTCAGAACTGATGCACATATTATCAAAACCATAAGTAGCTCAGAACTGATGCACATATTATCAAAACCATAAGTAGCTCAGAACTGATGCACATATTATCAAAACCATGATGCACATATTATCAAAACCATAAGTAGCTTAGAACTGATGCACATATTATGCGGATGTTTCTGCTTTACTTATTTCAAACATCTGTTCACCTAGTTCTCTGAATATATTTTGTGTGCCATTCAAGTTTCAGGTCAAACAGCTTGCTATGTTCAGTCGTAACATACAATTGTTCTCCATATAATTTGTTTAGCATCTCGTGGTCAGTAAATGTCTAAAGATTCATCCTCTTATTAAACTGTAATTTAAAAAAATATATATTATATTTTTCAAATTTCACTAATACCGTTTATGAACAGTTGTCTTTACTGACATTTAAGTCATATGTAATGGCAAGTAAAGAATCAGAAGTTGTCATGTTGAACTTTACAACATCTTAAAGCTAAACAAAACAAAAGGTGAACAGTAGCCATTACTGAATGTAAAAGTAAAAAGAAAGATCATCATGCTCTCTTCTACTTACAATGTAACTCAAAAGGTGAAGTTTAAAGGGACATTCCTGAGTTTGCTGCAATTTTTAGGATGTGATCGACTAACAGTGACTTTTTAACGATTGTAATTACATATCAGATATATTTTTCTGCATAAAATATTAGTGGCTGTATATTAAACGTGTTTCTGATCGTTCTAATATTTGTACTAGGTTATATTTCATTTTATTTCCTAAAATATATTTGTTTTTCGTACGTATGAAATTATTTGAAGACAAAATCCAGTTTGGGCTTCTTACAAATATTAAGACGACCAGAAACACATTTAATATACAGACACTGATATTCTAAACAAGAAAATATATTTATCATGTAAGTTTAATCGTAGAAATATTTTATTAGTCGGAAACATCTTACAATGCAACAAACTCAGGACTGTCCCATTAAGGATCTAAATACAAAACATTGCGCGTCCAATGATACCAAATGTGTTATTGATACGTAATTACAGCTAGTGATGATTCGAACAATCATTCGACCAGACGTTTTCCATAATTCGTTAAATTCATAACCTGCTTCGACTACACCAATTGGTTCTTAATTTAGAACTACCCTATTACATAATAGCAAAACAATCATCTGTGACACCTTTTTTCATGCTATGGAATTTACTACAATGTATTTATTTATGAACCGATTGTTTCTAAATTGCACACAAAAAGCGTTAAAAAAAAGTGTTATTTCCAAAACATTTTTACTTTTCTTTTTACGTGGAACCAAATTGAATTTTTTTGTTTTAAATTGTTTTATAGAATGGTGGGATAGACACTAGATACCTAGAAGACAACACATATAATATGGAATTATACCACCTTAACCTGTATATAGAAATACCCGATTTTATAACGGTAATCACCCACAAAAACACTAAAGACACTAGGTGCTAGATACACAAATGACACAGAATACAATATAGAACTAACTACACCACCTTGATCTGGGTAAGGAACTGCCCTGTAGTACAAATAACATATGTGACACTGAATATTAGATCCATTTATTTAAAAAATAATAATAATAAAAAATAAAATACAAATTAAATAAAAATCCACGTATTCACGCACAGTGAGGATCTACATTATCTTGTTCTGGTTATGTGACAATCCTAATATATAATCTCTCTAGCTACTAATGAAAGGGTTTCCTCTCTAAGACTTTGTCAAAATTACCAATTGTTTAACAATGTGCTTTAGTGGTGTTGTTAAAGAAAACAATCTCCAACTCTAATCTCTAATGAAAACAGCAAATACGATCCACCTTTTCAATGGTTTATTTATTTATTTATTTAAAAATAATACATCCATGGTTTAAACATACGCGTCCGAAACAGAGGTGCTGGGTGATGTCATTATTCAGCCGTACATTCTGGCAAATACTATGTTAACTATAACTGTCAATAAAAATCATGTCACACATTAAGACAATACCTTCGTGCAGGGTGGTGTCTAGCATATTTAGGTGGGGTGGGGTCGGTAAAAGAAGAATCAGTGCACAATATAACAAAGCCTTTACCAGGTAATAGTTTTAAAGAAGAAACGGCACTTTTTGTATTTAATCGGGGTATATCCCCTACCCACCCTCACCCACCCCGACCCCACGCCCCATTCCATATTGGTTTTCGCCCTGCTGTGAATTGGTATCATATGATTGTGTCACACATCCAAACTGCGGGCGTTTCATCAGGATCGTCCGATGACTATTTTGTTCACTGATTTTATATTGGGGAGTCAACCCATATTGCATTTGGGGGGGGGGGGGGAGGGGGCAACCCACACTATGTATGTATGATTTTATAACATTTAATACAGTAAAAACAAAGGTTTGATTGTGGGACATGGACCCCGTGCCCCTCCACCCCCACACCCAACCCCCCACCCACACCCACACACACACACACACACTCTTACACAACTGATTTTTTTTTGGTTTTGTTTCCTTTAAATACCAGTTGATTTATGTCCATTTTACAGTTTTATTTATATCGAGTGATCTCCCTTTAGTTGTATCCTTTCCAGGCGTACGACGCGACAACTCCCATGTCGCGGTATATGGACGACGTTACTCGTCTGTCGCTGTCCGGAATTCTGTCTTTCTTTTCTTTGGTCAGACGCTCTAACTGAAAAATAATTAACAGTTTTAAAATGACCCATTAAAAAAAAAAATCCACACGTGCAAATAACTTTAAACCCTCTAGGGCGGGACATAGCCCAGTGGTAAATCGTTCGCTTGATGCGCGGTCAGTCTAGGATCGATCCCCGTCGGTGGACCCATTGGGCTATTTCTCGTTCCAGCCAGTGCTCTACGACTGGTGTAGCAAAGGCCGTGGTATGTACTATTCTGTCTGTGGGATGGTGCATATAAAAGATCCTTTGCTGCTAATCAAAAAGAGTAGCCTATGAAGTGGCGACAGCGGGTTTCCTCTCTCATTATCTGTGTGGTCCTTAACCATATGCCCGACGCCATATAACCGTAAATAGAATGTGTTGAGTGCGTCGTTAAATAAAACACTGCCTTCCTTCAAACCCTCTAGGTTCTAATAGACCAAATCAATTCCTAGTACCGATAATGTTAACGTTTACTAATAAAACTGATATAAGCAGCGTATAGTAGTATTTGCACAAATAATCAATGTCTCATATTATTACCAATCACACCCACAGCTGCTTTTACTCCGTAAATATTTTACGGTGCACCTCGAACTCTGACACGGAATTCTCTTCTTTGGTACTATGCAACCTCTGACACCTGTTAATAGGAGAGGTTTGAGGAATCGCCCTAACACCTGTATATAGGAGAGGTTTGAGGAATCGTCCTAACACCTGTATATAGGAGAGGTTTGAGAAATCGTCCTAACACCTGTATATAGGAGAGGTTTGAGAAATCGTCCTAACACCTGTATATAGGAGAGGTTTGAGAAATCGTCCGTCCAAGTCGATGGGATGTAGCTCAGTAGCAATGCGCTCGCATGATGCGAAAAAAAAACCGGCATCGGTTGTGTCGTGGTTAAGGCATCGGACATAAGGCTGGTAGGTACTGGGTTCGCAATCCGGTACCGGTTCCCACCCAGAGCGAGTTTTAACGACTCTGTGGTAAGACCACTACATCCTCTACTCTCTCACTAGTCACTAACAACTAACCCACTGTCCTGGACAGACAGCCCAGACAGCTGAGGTGTGCTCAAGACAGCATGGTTGAATTTTAATTGGATATAAGCAAGAAAATAAGTTGAAATTAAAAAATTGTGCGAAAAACATACATCGAGAGGGCCATGAATATTAGTTGAGAGTATCCTCCCTTGATATCTACGTTACATACAATCAGCATAGGTCGACCACAAATATTTACAGTTACCTGCCCTCATGCCAGAAAATCACTCGAATTTGTTGTTACACACCACTTGCACAGTTGTTATCAGTTAGTTCTATATATTATAGCAAGTTACTTCAAACCAATGGGTTATTTAAATAGTACAGAGGTCAACCTACTTCTAGGCTAATAATCAAAGATTTATTTTTATATTTGTAATCAGAAACTATTACCTAAACCGAACTATATTAAGCTGTTACAACAAGTAACAACATGACAAATGGCTGTGTGATGCCTTAAAAATAATTAGTGCTAATTATTTTTGTCCATCCAATAGACTCCACTCTCAAATGATTATGTGTGTACTTATAGTCCGTCCCACGGAGAACGCCTTTTTTCGTACCATGAAATTTACTACAAGTTATTTATTTCTGAGCCGTCTGATTTGTAATTTGCATTCAAAACAAATGCGTGGATGTTTTTGTTTGTTTGGCTTTCTTCTCTTTTTCTTTTCTCTTTTCTTTTTTTTTTGGGGGGGGGGGGGGGTTTTGGGTTTTTTTTTTTATTTCCAAAACACTTTTACTTTTCTTCTTACGTCAAATCAAACTGAAATTATTTACAAAAAAAGAGAGAAGTTTTATAGAATGATTGGATAGGGTGTATACTACCAAATCAAATCCCATTGACGATAATAGTAACATACGTGGCTAAAACTCCTACCTAAAGCGTATCAATCGACATAAACACCACAGATATAAATACTACCACCCCTCACCCTTAAAGTGAATCAGAAAAAAGTGGGGGTCAAGTTGCTCATTTTAGAGATAACGGGTAGTATCTATGACTAGTTGCCATAGTGGTACTAGATGAAATACATTTGCATAAATGTTTTGCCCAGATGAAACTATTTTTTTTTTTTACACCCAACAAACACACTCACATTTATCACCAACCACAGGACTTGTGGTGTTAACGTCTCTGTCAAAAGTTCGGTGCACCTCGAACTTCGACCCAGCCGGACGTTATTTGGTTTAGTACTACCTATAGGCTTGTGGCCTCCCATTTTATAAGGAGCTGGGAATGGGATTTGGGGCGGCGCAGCTGATTTTTGCCCGAATTAAACAAAAATGCCCGAATCTGGATAACAGTGTTTATTAATTTTAGCATTTCTACCAAATATATATATATATGTTGCAAACGAATCACTACACATTTGTACATGGATTACAGCTAATATTTGCTCGAATATCTCCATCGTTTTTGTCCTAATTTAAAAGTTTGCTCCAGCACTAGGGGTGGGATACAGTTGCTCCTCACACCCGCCCCATTCCCACCCTCAACCTTGGTACGCTTATGTGTGTGCACCTATATACAAAAAACAAAATCAAACAAACAAACAACATGTTTACCATCTGAAGGATCTCCTTCTCTGACATGGACTTGCTTGGCTGGTCGTAAGTCCTTCCATCCTCTGTTTTCACCTTGTACAGTCGCTCGACGGTCTGTTGTATCTCGTAGTTCGTCAGTCGCTGGTACCCGAGTCCGAACTCCGGTTTGATGATCGTCCCCCAGTTCTGTTTGGAACTCTTGGGACGCACGGACGAGCGGATCGCACTCATACTGACGGAGGGCTTGATTTTGTGATGCTCAGATTCTGTTCAAATTCGGCTTATTCCAGGCATCTGTAAAATGAGTATAAGCGATGAGTAAATGTTTATGTAACGTAACTGTAGATTTGTTGGGGGGGGGTGGGGGGTGTTGTTCTATAGCTTGCCTTTTCTCTAAAGAATGGTGTGTGTGTGTGTGTGTGTGTGTGTGTGTGTGTGTGTGTTTAGTTATGGGTGATAGGTGTTTGTATGTGTGTGTGTATGTATGTGTATATGTGTATATTGGGGTGTATGTGTGTAAGAGTGTGTGTGTATTGGTGTGTTTATATATGTATATTTATATGCATATGCATGTGCATATGTATATGTGGGTGGATGGGTGAGTGGATGTTTGTGTGTGTTTGTCTGTGTGATGGATCATATATTATAAAATTTGAAATAACAATAATTTGAAATAGTTGTAAAATACGACAAAACCATAATTATTTCTACGGGTGCCGACATCTCATACACACACACACACACATACACACACACAAATACGCACACAATACACACACTCACAAAGCACACACTCACACCATACAAAACGCGCACAAACACATACACAATGTATTTATACAAACACACAACACACTTATATGCAGAACACACATACAATACACACTTAACACTACAAACAATACACACTCTTATCATAAACAAACACACACACACACACACACACACACACACACACACAAACAATACACACCCTTAGCACAAACACACACAAACAAAATCACACACACACACACACACACACACACAGAGAGAGAGAGAGAGAGAGAGAGAGAGAGAGAGAGAGAGAGAGAGAGAGAGAGAGAGAGAGAGAGAGACACACACACACACACACACACACAAACAAACAAACAAACAAACAAAATCACAAAGAAAACAAAAACAATCATGATAACTCACCGTGAATATTAGAATCCTACAAAAGACTTGCATAACGACAGCGGAAGTAACTGGTGTCACAGACAAAGTCTATAAAACATAATATAGACGTCAATATTGTTTTAGCCAAGAAAAACACACTTTACGTAAAATCTGGTCTTAGTAGACAACAGATAAGAACAGATAAGAAACCTCACACACGGAGTTGGATTTACTTGTTCCTGTGTTTATCTAATGCACTCAAATCATGGCAACGATCGATTTTGGTAGTACTACGTTCACGTGAGGCGGTCTACCTGTGTGCTGGTGAAAAGTAAGCAGAAGGTGGGGGGATACATTCGTAAATACTCTAATAAACACTCGGGAATAAAAACAAGTAATTAAAATTCGGTGCTCATTCGGAACACTTCGGCTGATTACGGTTTTTCGTGTATCCAAGATCGAATGATTCATTTAATTTTAACTTGATGGTCGTCCTTAAGGACAACATTAATTTGAACAAAAAAACAAAACAAAAACATTAGGTTCAAGTGGCCTGTTCCTAACACACACGTCAGCTTTTTTAACTGTCTGTGTTTTAAAAAAAAATTCAATGTCTATTTCTCGTTTCAGCCAGTGTACCATGACTGGTATATCAAAGGTCGTGGTATGTGCTGTCCTGTCTTTGGTATGGTGCATATAAAAGATCCCTTGCTACTGAAGGAAAAATGTAGCGGGTTTCCTCTCTAAGACTATGTCAAATTACCAACTGTTTGACATCCAATAGCCGATGTTTAATAAATGTGTTTGTGTTTATTTGTATGTCTGAGTGTCTTTAGTTTCCATACGCACATTTGGTGGTTATGTTTAATATTTTCTTTATTCCTTATTCAGTCAATTATTTTTTCATGCATATATGGTTTATTTGGTTTATTTTATCCAAGTAATGTATTTTTTTGAAAATATTATTGTATTTTTGGATAATGCTAAAGTGTCCCCCGCCATTATCCATTATTGTAAATATTTGTTTATCATATCTGTATTTAGTACAATTTAAAGCGTGTAGTTGTAAACCACAAAGCCATAAAGAACTTCAACTTGAATTTGTCGAGGACATGGCTGTTTGTGGTTAGTGTGTGGCTGAGACTGTACCTTCACATTAAGCCGTTAAGACTAATTTTAGATGGCAGCCGGTTCTGTGATGCGATCCTAGTAACTCCTACACTACCGAGGCCGTTTAATACAACGGTCCCATTTTGTCCCGTTCGGAACACTCTCTGTATTGAAAATAATTTTAAAACAAAAACAGTGATTCGAACTTATATATTTAGTCATTATTCCAAGGTCAAGTGTTGTATATAAATATAGCTTTCGGTCTTTACATTCTCCAGATATTTTAAAATTATTTCCAAATAAAAGTGTCCTGGGTAAGACAAAACTTATAGAACATAAAATATAATATGTCAAAGTTAAAGTTTGTTCTGTTTCGCGACACCGCTACAACACATGAATTATTGGATGTCAAACATTTGATTATTTTTATATACATGTATAATCTTAGAGAGGAAACCCGCTAAATTTTTCATTTAGTAGCCAGGGATATTTTATATGCACTATCCCACAGATTGGATAGCACACACCACGGTCTTTGATATACCAGTCGTGGTACACTGGCTAGAACGAGAAACAGCCCAATGGGATAATCAACGGTGATCGATCTTAGATCGCGCGCGCATGAAGCTCTTTACCACTGGACTATGTCCCGTCCCTGGGCGAGACAAAAACGAAATCCTAATGCTAGTCTCAGACTGTCAACTGTTCCGACGAAGTTGGCCAACTCGACAGTTGCGTTGTAATTCTCGAATTACGACGGGTACGCTCAGATTAACAACGTATGGGTTATACGACGAGACTCGAGTTGTAAAAGCGCTCAGACTAACAACTGGACTCTCGTAGAAGTCGTGAGAGCAAAAAATTGGCCAACATTATTGGTGAGCTGTTTTAGGTTAGTGTGGGTGGATTATACTTCCATATTAAGCCGTTAAAACTCACTTTGGATGGCAGCCGGTTGTGTGATGCGATCCTAGTAACTCTTACACTGCACTATTTTGATGGACAGATGACGTGCATATTTTATCAAATATTTTTATGGAAGCCAGTGTTTACGCTGTGTGGCAGCATTTACAATTTCAATTTTATTTTCAAATTTATCATACAACTATTACGCATGGGATACATTCATCTATATGATGTGTTTTTTAATTACGACAGATAAATGTAAAAATAGAGAAGTATGATACTTGCAACAACGACAGAGCACTTTCAAAACAGCCAAAATTAGTCATGAATATTCCACCCCATCACTTTTTATGTAATTTACGGTGAACATAACAATTCACCATAAAAAAATGGGACACCATTGATATGCAATTATTTACGCTGAGGTTATAATCCTGGAAAGACTTCTCAATGCACTCGAACTTGATTGATGGTGTGATCGAGAACACATCAATACCAGTCGGTCGGCGTGTTGAATGGTCTCACTCCACGGGTATTGTCCCAGTCACAATGTCCCGTTATTTATCAGCCCAGTTAAGTGACTTTACTCCGGTGTCTCGCCACACAGTTCTTTTTTATGAGTGTAGACGTGTTAGGTGTATAGTCGTTTCAGACGCAAAGAAAGAAAGAAATGTTTTATTTAACGACGCACTCAACACATTGTATTTACGGTTATATGGCGTCAAACATATGGTTAAGGACCACACAGATATTGAGAGAGGAAACCCGCTGTCGCCACTTCATGGGCTACTCTTTTCGATTAGCAGCAAGGAATCTTTTATATGCACCATCCCACAGACAGGGTAGTACATACCACGGCCTTTCATATACTAGTCGCGGTGCACTGGCTGGAACGAGAAATAGCCCAATGAGCCCACCGACAGGGATCGATCTCACACCGACCGCGCATCGAGTGAGCGCTGTACAACTGGGCTACGTCCCGCCCCCGTTTCAGACGCATTGTTAAAAATAATAATAATAAAGTTATGAGTATTTCATGTCTAACACTTTAAGACGAAAAATTAGTTTGAATTCAAATACGATAGGAAATGTACATGGTAAATATGTTAATAACGGGAACTTACACCACGACAATTCAACATTGGTCCACTCTGTTGCTGACATTTAAAGATTGTTTCACCAACTAACATTGATTTATTAATCATCGGCTATTGGATGTCAAACATATGGTCATTTTGACAGTCATAGAGAGGAAACCTACTACATTTTTCCATTAGTAGCAAGGGATCTTTTATATGCACCATCCCACAGACAGGATACCACATACCACGGCCTTTGATATACCAGTCGTGTTGCACTGACGGGGATCGATCCCAAACCAACCGTGCATCAAGCGAGCGCTTTACCACTGGGCTACGTCCCGTCCCTAATGAAGATAGGAGTATTTCATGTCTAACACTTTGAGACGAAAAATCAGTTTGAATTAAAACATGATAGGAAATAATATACATGGTTTGTGTTAATAACGGGGACTTCAATAACTAAGAAACACTGGCTAACACTGACGCGGAAATTTAAAGTTCGTTTTGTTTAACGACACCACTAGTACAGACTAAGAACGCATTGATTAATTACTCGTGTATCAGCTATAGGATGAATACTTGATAAAGGTATCTTTTATGTGCATTTTCTCACACACACAGGACATCACATATCACGGCCTTTGCTATACCAGTCATGGGGTACTGGTTGGGACGGAAACGTATCCTTCCTTGCGTGGGAGTGGGAGCTAAGAGATAAACCAGCCAATTTATTAACAACCACAGAGTTATCACGTCTAAAATGCATTCAGTTTTCTACCGTCGACGGTGTAATAAGTATACCTTCAGCTTGATGATTTTCAACTTAAATGAATGAATGAAAGAATGAATGAACGAACGAACGAACGAACGAACGAACGAATGAATGGACGAACGAACGAACGAACGAACGAACGAATGAATGGACACATCAATACCAGGTGTCAAACAGTGGTAAATATATTAAATCAGGTTACGTCCAACATGCATGAGAGAGGATGGAGATCGAGCAAGAGAGCGGGAGAGAACGAGAGACAGACAAAATGGAGAGGGAAGGAAGGAAATGTTTTATTTAACGACGCACTCAACACATTTTATTTACGGTTATATGGCGTCGGACATATGGTTAAGGACTACACAGATAATGAGAGCGGAAACCCTCTTTTCGATCAGCAGCAAGGGATCTTTTATATGCACCATCCCATAGACAGGATAACACATACCACGGCCTTTGTTACACCAGTAGTGGAGCACTGGTTGGAGCGAGAAATAGCCCAATGGGCCCACCGACGGGGATCGATCCCAGACCGATGGCACATCAAGCGAATGCTTTACCACTGGGCTACGTCCCGCCCCCAAATGGAGAGGGAGAACAAGAAAATTAAAAGACAGTGCGAAAGAGAGCGGGGTGGAGAGAGTAAGAGAGGCGGGGTAAAAGCGACAGTGAGCGAAAAGACAGTGCCAAAGAGAGAGGGGTGGAGAGAGTAAGAGAGGGCGGGGTAAAAGCGACAGTGAGCGAAAAGACAGTGCGAAAGAGAGAGGGGTGGAGAGTGTAAGAGAGGGGGGGGGGTAAAAGCGACAGTGAGCGAAAAGACAGTGCGAAAGAGAGAGGGGTGAAGAGAGTAAGAGAGGGCGGGGTAAAAGCGACAGTGAGCGAAAAGACAGTGCCAAAGAGAGAGGGGTGGAGAGAGTAAGAGAGGGCGGGGTAAAAGCGACAGTGAGCGAAAAGACAGTGCGAAAGAGAGAGGGGTGGAGAGTGTAAGAGAGGGGGAGGTAAAAGCGACAGTGAGCGAAAAGACAGTGCGAAAGAGAGAGGGGTGGAGAGAGTAAGAGAGGGCGGGGTAAAAGCGACAGTGAGCGAAAAGACAGTGCGAAAGAGAGAGGGGTGGAGAGAGTAAGAGAGGGCGGGGTAAAAGCGACAGTGAGCGAAAAGACAGTGCGAAAGAGAGAGGGGTGGAGAGTGTAAGAGAGGGGGAGGTAAAAGCGATAGTGAGCGAAAAGACAGTGCGAAAGAGAGAGGGGTGGAGAGAGTAAGAGAGGGCGGGGTAAAAGCGACAGTGAGCGAAAAGACAGTGCGAAAGAGAGAGGGGTGGAGAGAGTAAGAGAGGGCGGGGTAAAAGCAGTGCGAAAGAGAGAGGGGTGGAGAGTGTAAGAGAGGGGGAGGTAAAAGCGACAGTGAGCGAAAAGACAGGAACATGGTGACATAACTGTGAGACGAGGGGCGGGACGTAGCCCAGTGGTAAAACGCTTGCTTGATGCGCGGTTGGTTTGGGATCGATCCTCGTTGGTGGGCCCGTTGGGCTATTTCTCGTTCCAGTCAGTGCATCACGACTAGTATACTAAAGACCACAGTATTTGCTACCCTGTCTGTGGGATAGTGCAAATAAAAGATCCCTTGCTGCTAATGCAAAAATTTAGCGGGTTTCCTTTCTAAGACTATATATCTAAATTACCAAACGTTTGACATCCAACAGCCGATGATTAATAAATCAATGTGAGACATTATAAACACCTATATAGATTGAGTCCATAGCAAACGTGAGCGCGTTCATCGATACATTTTATTGTTTGCTCTTTGCAGCTTTATATTATAAAGCAGAGCCGTACCCTCAGGGGGAGGCAGGGTGGCAGTTCCCTCCCCCATCCCGAGAATCTATTAGGAGATAACCATATGGAGTTTTTAGATTTGTTATTTTTGACCGAAGGCCTCTTAGTATCGGTATCCGTATTATTTTAAAAAGGTGTTTGTTGTCGTCCTAATGCTTGTAGTAGCCCAAAGCAGATTTTACCTTCCAATAATTTGGAAGCACACACACGCACATATACACTGGAAAAAAACCAAGCTATAAAACACACACACACACACTCACACACACACACACACACACACACACACACACCAACAAATCAACAGTTACATTATATAAACATTTCGTTTATACTTATTTTACAGATGCCTGGAATAAGCATATTTTGACCAGAGTCTGTGCATCACAAAATCAAGCCCTCCGTCAGTATGAGTGCGATCCGCTCGTCCGTGCGTCCCAAGAGTTCCAAACAGAACTGGGGGACGATCATCAAACCGGAGTTTGGACTCGGGTATCAGCGACTGACGAACTACGAGATACAACAGACCGTCGAGCGACTGTACAAGGTGAAAACAGAAGATGGAAGGACTTACGACCAGCCAAGCAAGACCTTGTCAGAGAAGGAGATCCTTCAGATGGTAAAACTGGCTTGTGATTATTTGTTTTTGTATATATAGGTGCGCGCACACACACACACACACACACACACACACAAACACACACACATGTACGACGAGGCGTCGGGTATGGGGCAGGGGGCAATTGTTAGCATACAGTATCACACGACCGCAAAGACATTGGATACTAGTATGCAGAGACTGATATTCTAAACTTCTAAAATTATTTAATATGTAATATCAGCTGCCAAAAAGGCTGTCTGTTAGTCAGAAACATCTTATAATGGCTACAAATTCAGAACACTGCCATTAATGGTTAGCTGTCATGGTCGGTGGGATGTAGCGTTCGCTTGATGCGCGGTCGGTCTGGAATCGATCCCCGTCGGTGGGCCCATTTGGGCTATTCCTCGTTGCAGCCAGTGCACCACGACTGGTATATCAAAGGCCGTGGTATGTGTTATCCTGTATGTGGGATGGTGCATATAAAAGATCCCTTGCTACTAATTATGGAAAGATGTTGCGAGTTTTCTATCTAAGACCATCTCAGAATTACCAATTGTTTGAATGCAATAGGCGATCATTAACAAATCAATGTGCTCTAGTGGTGTTAAACAAGACAAACGTCGTTTTCTTCTTCTTCTTCTTCTTCTTCTTCTTCTTCCTCCTCCGCGGTGAGCTGTTAGAATTCACTCAGGCAAGACCCGGCACTGGGTGGCGAACCCATTACCCACCAGCTGTTGGTATAGTAGTTATTCAACCGAGGCCGGTTTGACTTGCAGTCATTTCATTTCAACTCATTTTCGTGCTTATATCCAATTAAGGGTCAAGTACGCTGTCCTGGGCACACACCTCAGCTATCTGGGCTGTCTGTCCAGGACAGTGGGTTAGTTGTTAATTGTTAGTGGTTAGTGAGAGAGAAGAGGGTGTAGTGGCCTTACACATATCCACTGAGTCGTTATAACTCGCTTTAGGTGGGATTGATTTATTAATCATTGGCTGTTGGATGTCAAACGTTATATAATTTTGACATATAGTCTTAGAGAGGAAACCCGCAAACCTTTTTTCCATTAGTAGCAAGGGATCTTTTATATGCACCATCCCACAGACAGGAAAGCACATACCACGGTATTTGATATACAAGTCGTGGTGCACTAGCTGGAAAGAGAAATAGTCCAATCAATGGGCCCACCGACGGGGATCGATCCTAGACCGACCGCGCATCAAGCAGACGCTTTACCACTGGGCTTCGTTCCGTCCCTGTGAAGGGGGGCTGGGGAGCAGTTGCCCCCTGAGAATCTCACTTTTTTTTCTTTTTTGTTATACTCCAGAAAATAGCATACACATTTCAGGGTTTAATTTGTATAGTGTTTTATTTGTTTATAAAAAGTAGTGCCCCCCCCCCCCACACACACACACACCCCACACCCACACACCCACTAGGATTTTGATCAGGGTACGGCCCTGTAGTGGTATCGCTAATTAAAACAAACTTCAACTGTAACATGTATTTTATGTTCTATATTTTGTCACTCACTGTCTTCTCTATAGTGCGGGATGGGACGTAGCCCAGTGGTAAAGCGTCCGCTTGATGCGCGGTCGGTCTAGGATCGATACCCATAGGTGGGCCTACTGGGCAGCTGCTAAACCGAAAGGTAAAAATGTGTTATTCTTTCACCCCAAAGTCAGTGCTTGGTGACATCATTGTTAAATAAAGAGCACCGGTCATAATTACTGATGCCAAACGAAAGACATTATTGAGCACTGCCGTGTAATGTCGAACAAGGGCGGATCATAACGAGGGGACTAGGGGGATCTGTCCATCCGTAGGAAAATTCAAGTGCTCCTTTTCTGGAACAATTTGTTTACAGTCTTCATTTCATGAATGCCAACCTTGTTTTTGAAGTGACGTCTTCAGAAGTTGGTGTATGCGTCCTTTTGATCCTTGGTCACCTCCCTAGAAGGGGGCGAGACATAGCCCAGTGGTAAAGCACTCGCTTGATGCACGGTCGGTTTGGGATCGAACCCCGTCAGTGGGCCCATTGGGCTATTTCTCGCCCCAGCCAGTGCACCACGACTGGTATTTCAAAGGCCGTGGTATGTACCTGTTTGTGAGATGGTGTATATAAAAGATCCCTTGCTGCTAATCGAAAAGAGTAGCCCATGAAGTGGCGACAGCGGGTTTCCTCCCTTAATATCTGAGTGGTCCTTAACCATATATCCGACGCAATATAACCGTAAATAAAATGTGTTGAGTGCGTCGTTAAATAAACTATTTCCTTCTCTATAGTGCGCTATGTAACAATGGGGCTATTTAATAACTTGGTGCATTGATATAATTGTCTTCCGTTTTTTGTTCTAACGTAAATTATGCTGGGACGTAAAATACATATACACGCGTACATTAGTAATGTTATTAGTAAACATTAAAACAATAAATATCGCCCACACAGTATTGTGTTTGTAGTGTTTCGCTTGACATTTGCTGGTTGTCAGCTGTGACGTAATCGATTAATATCAGCCCCAAGTTCAGCCAGAAAACATTTCGCTAACGTTCGCGAACTATTTGATTGGTTCTCGACGTGGCCATTTGGTTTACCGTGAAGCGCATAAACCAGTCTAGCGGACGTTTTTCTGCTCGGTTTGGCTTAACTCGGCCCAGGAATGACAAGTTCAGCCAATAGTGTAGGAAAACATTCATTAGACTTGATTATGTTGCTGAAAAAGGGAAAGGAAAGGAATGTTTGTTTAATAATACTTCAGCCATAGGCGGGTCCAAAGGGGGTGGGGGCGACAAGGGGACCCGTCCCCTCTAACAATATTAAAGTGTCCTTTTTTTTCTCTTTTAAAAGTGTGACTGGTTTTTTTCCATTGGATACCCTATAGTTCGCCCCCCCCCCCCCCCCCCGCAAAATATTTCTTGGATCCGCCCCTGTCAGCACATTTTAAACTATAGCTATTTGATGTTTATCATTTTATAATTTAGGTTTTTCGGGAATTAAGAGAAGAAACCGTGACTCGTATCTATAGTATAAATTAGCAAGGGATGTGTCCGTTCTCATATGCAGGACAGTACATACCACGGTTTTTGATCTACCAGTCATGGGACATTGTTTAAAACTGGGTGGGGGGATGGGACTTGAGTCCATCGAGGGCGATCTATCCAGGGACACACCACAGCCCCATAACGAATGCTCTACCAGTGTGCTACAGTCCGCCCCTGTCAGGTCACGCAGTGCATTACAGACTAAGCCGATGACAATTTAACAAATTGGGAACAACTCAACCGTGAATAAAACTATTTAACCGATTTAGCGCGAGACAGAAAAAAAACATAATTGGTAAATAACGCAATTACTAGTATATTAGAACTGCAGTAGTTATTGATGTTGTTAATAATAGACGTGTGCAGTGACTGCTCTGAAGTTAGTTCATCCAAATAAACGTTTTGTTCCGTTATTTAATGTTTTGACATTTATTGTAGTCCAATAATATACATTTTTTAAATGTAAATTAATTTTAAAATGAAAAAAAATTTAAAAGAAAAGAAAAAGGTCGATGGTAAACGTAGGCCTATACCTTTGTGTGGTGTACTACAGTTCTTATAGCCTGGTCAATGGATATTTAAATATTTCCGCTTGTCGTTAATTTACTTCCATGATTAGCCTCTGGCAGTTTCGTTCAATGTTTTATTAACGCATGTCCTTTTAAAATACAATAATATTGAAAACATAAGATATTATATGGGATGAATAATTTACACAATCTCACCAAATTTGAATTAAATAATCGTCATATAATAGATTTTATATTGTATGTTACTTATGTAATATACAAGTCTACAGTGCCGCAGTTTAATGTGTCCGGGGATGTATGGACTGGTATTGTTACCATATCCCCTTCCCCACCTCCCACGACAACCCATCAACAATTAAAAACAATAACTGGCCATAAGTCCACCTATGGGATTTGCAAACCTATGATCTTTATTGATCAGTGGGGTGGGGGCTCTAGGATTTGACCAGCCAGGGTTGTGCTGTCACTTTTCCCCTGTTAGAATAGTATTCACCTACTTCGCACCAAAAGAAAAGAAACTGGGAGGGGGGGGGGGGGGGGGGGGGGGGGGGGGGTGTAAATTATATATATATTTTTTTTAAAACGCGAAAGACAATTCTCCATCGTTTAGTTCAACAATATATTATTACATGTATCGTTTATTACCAAAAACATCCAGTTTATATGCATACGATAAGCTTGCATATATACAGACTATTTTAATGTTCACAGACGAAGGTGAGGGTCACATATTTAACAGCAGTGCATATAATAAATATATATTGTGGTACGAGCGTGTGAGTCGTACTGATTTTACGAAACGAGTGTCAGGATCCTTGTACGTGAATCCTGACACGAGTTTTGTAAAATCAGTACGACTCACACGCGAATGTAATAATTTTCTTATTATCCATATTATGTATAATATATATTTTTTGAGAATAACAAGAACCGTGTCAAAATGTTTGGAAATTTACATCAGTTCTTCAACACTTTTCTAGTTACGTTTGAAACCTTTAGACACTGTCTTTGTTATTCATAAAATAATATTATGGATACTATGATTAATAAAGAAAGTATTACACTCGAAATGTGAATCGTACTGATTTTATGAAACTCGTGTAGGATGCATGTAGTACAAGAATCCTAACACTCGTTTCGTGAAATCATTACGACACACAAACTCTTATAATAATTCCTCTGTACATCAATAGCGTATGTATAATTTACGTGTGTGTAGAGAGAGAGAGAGAGAGAGAGAGAGAGAGAGAGAGAGAGAGAGAGAGAGAGAGAGAGAGAGAGAGAGAGAGAGAGAGAGAGAGAGAGAGAGAGAGAGAGAGAGAGAGAGAGAGAGAGAGAGAGAGAGAGAGAGAGAGAGAGAGAGAGAGAGAGAGAGGTTATTACCAGAGTGTTTTTCGGTATCGTCAATAGTCAATATCATATATTAGGAATAAAAATTGTTTTTATTCCTAATATATGATATTGACGATACCGAAATACACGAGGGTAATAATCTCTTTATCATATAATATCAAGCTTAATACAACGTGTTTTTGTAAACTGTACACGCAACTTTAATTCCTGTCCGCCATTACTACATATTCAAATGACGTAAGAATAAGTGGCGCGGTGTATTTTTTAATGGAAATGACGTCAAACTCGAATGACGTCATTTGGATGTCCTTACATCAAAATCAGTGTCAAATTGCCATTGAAATGTTTTTATTTGACGTCTATGAATGCATACGTCAATCATGGAGTGTCACCCAAGTACGTTTGCTTAAATGTCAAAAAACCTAGTGCCGAGACCTCGACTAATTTACATCTAATTTGCAAAGTTATCAAATTCTTAAAGTATGTGATCTGAAAAATATCACATACTTTGATTGCACTGAAAGTGTAAGATATTATATTATATATATATATATATATATATATATATATATATATATATATATATATATATATATATATATATATATATATATATATATAGAATAGAATAATTATTTGCATAACACCCGAATATGGGCAATATAACAATATAATATACATTTATCTGCAGTAACAGTAACATAAATATACATTAATTACATGAACAAACATCTGAATCAACAAATACATATGTAATTTAAGCCTTATTACTAGTGATATTAATATTTAGGTAAAAGCAAATATTGTCAGAAGTGTAGAGCCATAAAAAACCATCAACTACGGCGTTCGTGAATTATTTTTCACGAATCCACACACCCTCGTACATTCTCCATTAGTTTATACAGACGTGAAATGCAAACAATTTAAAATTACTTCCAACTCATATGCGTTCACGCAACTAAAAGCATCTCTTTACAAAATTGCAAATGATAGGGCATACTTCCGGAATATTGTTGCGTGTAAGAAATAAGAATTTTTCATTATTAGTCAAAAAAGAAAAATGTGATTCTTGTTTTATTATTTTATGATGTAAATCATTTCTAAAAGCATTGTATATAGGGCACGTCATAATGAAATGATATTCGTCTTCAACTTCTAGGGGACAGTTAGGACAATATCTCTCATTCGCAGGGACAGGTGGTTTCTTGTATCTTCCCTTTTCATATATATGTGTGTATGTATCTATGTATGTATATATTTTGCCTCAGGAAACTGTATCATAAGATTGGACAGGTTAGATTGCAGCTTTCTTAACCTTCGCCTTGGGCGCCAAAGGAACACGCTTACGTCAGTATAATTCTATGGGATCGAAGATTCGACCAAGGGCGGACCTTGAAAATATTTTAGGGAGGAAGAATGAAGGAAGGAAATGGTTTATTTAAGACGCACTAAAGACATTTTATTTACGGTTACATGGCGTCGGACATATGATTAAAGACCACACAAATATTGAGGGAGGAAACCCGCTGTCGCCCTTTCATGGACTACTCTTTTTGATTAGCAGCAAGGGATCTTTTATATGCACTATCCAATAGACGGGATAGCACATACCATGACCTTTGATGTACCAGTCGTGGTGCACAGGCTGGAGCGAGAAATAGCCCAATGGGCCCACTGACGGGGTTCGATCCCAAACCGACCGTGCATCAAGCGAACGCTTTACCACTGGGCTACGTCTCGCCCCTTTTAGGGAGGTGATCAAGGATCAAAAGGACCCATACACCAACTTCTGAAGACGTCACTTCAAAAACAAGGTTGGCATTCATGAAATGAAAATTGTAAACAAATTGTTCCAGAAAAGGAGCACTTGAATTTTCTTATGGATGGACAGATCCCCCTAGTCCCTCATTATGATCCGCCCTTGTTCGACATTACACGGCAGTGCTTAATAATGACTTTTCGTTTGGCATCAGTAATTATGACCGGTGCTCTTTATTTAACAATGATGTCACCAAGCACTGACTTTGGGGTGAAACAATCACACATTTTTACCTTTCGGTTTAGCAGCTGCCTTAAGCTGTTGGTATTATTTGTATCTTGGCAATAGTGGTGTGTTATGTTACGCACTTCAGCTAGTATTGCATGGTGTGCAGTTAATCTATTAGACAACTCTGATTAATAAGATGAAGTACATACTTTAAATGCGTTAATAAAACTTTGTTGTGCAACGTGTTTCGATATGTAAGCATTGGCAACCTCACCGTACACCACCACCCGTCAGGTCACATAGGCGGCGGAAGCGGGGGTGCGGGGGTGGGGGCACTGCCTCCCCTAAGGTCTCACTACACAGTTGACTTCCGAGTGAGGGTTGATTGATCACGGTCCACTATAATTCCTAACTGTGACACATGCTATGGTTCACATATTCACTTCCAGGAAATGGTGAAGCATTAAAACAATATGTATGTTTAATGGTAAGCCTTCTGGCTCTATTTTGCGCATGTTATTTTGTAATATTGTGCATTGACATTTTGGGACATGGGTGTATAGCGCAAGAGACAGCCGGAGTGAATCGATTAATGAGCCACCTGTTCGAACCTGTACTACAGCCAGATGCGGTCATGTAGCAAAAAACTGAGACAGAAATGTTCTCAAGTTTGGAGTGAAATTAAATGCTTATATAATGTATGTTCGCAATGGTGTATGTTGTTAGTGCCAACGAGAACCCGTCCTATTGGCAATCTTGATTTGAAGTTGGGCAATTTAACATGGGTTTCAATGGCAGATGACATCTGTGTAGTGAGTAAAATGACAACATCTCTGCTCTACCACATTTTATTTTTTCTTAATATATTTTACGAGGAAGCATGACTCGACCCCCCGCCCCCTAACCTTCGCTCGCCAGTCTAGACCACACACACGCGCGCGCACACTTGCCTGCCAGTATATGTGTTGCCCCTACCCACACCTAGTTGAATTAACAACTGCCCTACCCACACCTAGTTGAATTAACAACTGCCCCTACCCACACCTAGTTGAATTAACAACTACCCTACCCACACCTAGTTGAATTAACAACTGCCCCTACCCACACCTAGTTGAATTAACAACTGCCCATCCCACTTATAGTTGCTGACATCTTCCGACGCCTGTGGTTGTGATATAAATGTATATGTAATCGTTAAACGTGCTTGTGACCAGTTATCAAAAGCTGCGCTGTCATTTCTTAGTGGACTGTCTCTCACCCACCTATATAACTTCGAACGTTAAATGCCATCATGGAATTTACAACTTTTATATTACATATACTACAGTCCGTCTTATCCTTCAACAAACATGTTTTTTATAAATAATTTCAGTTTGATTTGAAGTAAAAGTGTTTTGGAAATAACAAAAATACACTATGTTTGTGTTTAATTTAGAAATAAATAACTTGCTACTCCTATATAATTTAGACAACAATTTGAGTGGGGTTTTTTTTTGTTGGGTCTTTTTTTTTCTTTAAAGTAAAACATTAACGCTGGAAAATCACAACTTTGTAAAAAAATATATATATAAATATATGTAGTTTAATTCTGATGCGTTATAATTATTCCAGTTGCAACTGTTTTGTCCATTAACAAAGATAATAAATTATAATATTATTGTTGAAAACGTATTCATTCATGAGTTCATTTTAGTTCTTTTATTAATTAACTCATTTATTAATTTACTTGAAAGTTTAAAAATATTTTCATGAAATTTGTTACTGTATTGAATTTTATTTATTTATTTATTTATTTATAATTAATTAATTAATTAATTTGTGGGGTTTATATATATATATATATATTATATATGGGGTATATATATATATATATATATATATATATATATATATATATATATATATATATATATATATATATATATATCATGTATGTATCTCTTTCTTTTAGTAATAATGTTTTAAAATAACTATTCTGCGTAGCTAAAAAGCAAAAGCCACTTTCGTTTTCTGTATGATAATAATCCATTTTGGCATACACGTATTGCTGGTCACGAGAATTACGCCATGGCATGTTATTACGTGTATCAACATGTATATCAAAACACAAAATTCTGAAATCTTCAATTAAAATAATTCGAAGAACTGATATTCATTTTTATATAGAATGTCATAATACAAACATTTAAAATACTTTCACATAATGATAGTTTACGTATGTAGAGCATTATATATTTTAGTAATTTGCTGCTAAACTACAATTATGGAGATGGGTGGAAAGGGATTTTTTTATTATGCACTTGTTTCCAAAATTAACACATGGAGGTTGCAAAAAGGGAATATTAGTATTGCGGCACCTCAGATAACTTATAAATTACAGCTATTTGTTATCTAGCATGTGGTTATTGTGATACTAGAACGACTGTAATAGTAGCAGTATTTTGTATGATTATTATTAATATAGGCCTACACAACGCGGAAATGTTTAATGTTTATCATTCAAGTAACTAGCACCACCTCGGTAGATCCATTCAACCCTAGTGGTATATGAGCACGTTAAACTAGTTACCTACCTATCAACTGATTGAGGGTTTTTTCGTTACGACCAGTGTACTACAACTGGTCAACGACCGTGATATGTGCTGTCCTGTCTGTGGGAAAGTGTATATTATAAAAGATCTCGTTCTGCTAATAAAAAAATGTAGCGCGTTTCCTCTGATGACTACGAGTCAGAATTATCAAACTTTTGACATCCTATTCCGATGATTAATTAATCAATGTGCTCTAGTGGTATCGTTAAACAAAAATAAACTTTAACTGTTCAAGTAACTAGTCTATGTGTGTATATAATTACGGTCTTAGGTACCGTATATAAATTAAAATGTGATTTGTGCCCTCCCCCCCCCCCCCCCAATTAGAGACTGTGGCCCTCGCACTAGAGAGTGTGCCCCTAACCCCTCTTAATATATCGTTCCTATGGCTGATAATTCAGGGACGTAGCTAGCGGGGGGTGGGGGGTGGGGTGGGGGTGGGGGAGGCAAAACAAATACTGGTTATTGATAGTAACGTTTTAAGTATATAAGCTCCCGAAATAAATGGAAAATGATATTTCAGTCCCTAAATTTCAAAATGTCCCGAGGGAGCATGCCCCCGAATACCCTAGTGTCTTACATCTTCCATGTTTGTTCGTTCGTTCCAAAAATTCATCTCCCCCCCCCCCCCCCCCCCCCAAAAACCATCCTCGCTTCGGCTCTGTAATTATACCTAATACCTAATTTGATTACGCGTTGACGGAATGTGCTCATCATAATTATTTCTGTTTGTTTGTTCCTTTCTTCTTCCTTGTTTTGTTTGGTTTTTTCCCCCAAAAACCCCAAAATAAACTCAATGATTGACCGCTCAAAAATAGATCAGATGGCACGTGCCAATCAGCGAACAGGGCTTCACCGAGGAAGGCGGTCCCTCTTCCATATATGGCACGTAGTCACGCGTCGCTGTGTTTTGATGATGTCATGGTGTCAGCGTTACCTATATAACTTAATGCGTGCCGCCAGGTGAGTGTGGGTTATTGAATTTTTGCTAAATGACTTCTGTTTAGTCGACCTAAACGTATTAACTGGAAAATACCTCGCTAAATTTAGCAAACAGAACGGGCGTAAAGCTTAACATGTGATCCAAAGGCCGCATAGTATATATAAAACGTGCTATACGAAGACTTGACTATTTTTATAATTCGGGTAGAGCCGAGTTGTCGAGTGTATTTAAACAGGCAAACAGTTAACTAACAATCTTGAGAGGCGGCCAGGTTATCAACGCCACGTGGTAAAAGGCGCCAAAAAAGACGAACGATTTATCGGTTTTACTATTCGGGAAGCTACCAGTTACTGAATTAAACCAGTATTGTTACATACGAAAAAAGGACAGTCTACAAAAGTAACGGACGGGACATCAATAACTCATATCAAACTTCGTGGTACGGATTACAACCTGCTCACAGATACGGAACACGGAGTGAAATGTAAACTTTTAAAAATGGACCACGGGTGTTCGATAGTGCACAGACGTCAACGAAGTCGCACCCTTGCACCCCTGATCATGCCGATGCCGATTTTCCCAGTGAACGCACTTAGGGGAGGGGACGATGATGACCCTATAGAGGGTGGCAAAGAGTTGTTCACGAACTTCGTTCATGGTGAAATAGTTAAAGAAGGCTTGGCGTGTTCACAAACACTGTCCGACATTTGGTGAGTGTTGCTTCACTGTATTCATAGTCTGCTTAATGCATAGCCGTAACGTAATAACCAGGAGCGGATCCAGCAAGTACCCCCTTGGACCCGCCTTTGATAACATAAAATGGCATTTGGCACTTTTTTTTAATTTCTTCAGGGGGTGGTAACTGAATAAGCGCAGGCCTACGTGACAAGGGGCCTCAAATCCGGGTAATACAGATAGTTATTCTAATCCGAACGGACGTAGTAAAAAAGACTGGGGAAAGAAAAGTATTGACGTAGCCTAATGTGCGCTCTGCACTAGTTATTCGAGCAAATTGTGTTCGTCTAAAACCTTTTCACCATTTATTTCCATCATTGTAACCACAATTTTAGTAGTAATCCTTGTAAAAATGCATTTGCAATCCTATATAGCCGTTTGGCAGTAATGCTAATATGAATAAATTTTGTTATTCAGATTCGGCCATTTTTGTTTAATTCGTGCAAAAACTCAGTCTGCCCCCCCCCCCCCCCCCAATAAAAATGGGTGTCTGTACGTCTATGGGTAACTGCCCCCACCCCCGTATTCCCCCATTAGGTACAGTAATAGTTTTATTATTTGACACCAAATTGGTACTGCAAACTAAGCAATGTATGTTTTGGGGGGGGGGGGTTTGTTTTGTTTTTCCCCACCAAGACTAAAAAGGATACTAGTATTTATATTTTTCTTCTGCTGTGGTAACTGCCAGCCCCGTATTTTCAGTTTGTACCACACACACACACACACACACACACACACACACACATAATTATTATTATTATTATTATTATTATTATATTATTATTGTTGTTGTTATTATTATTATTTGAATACCTAATTACTGCAAATAAAACAACGTTAAATAAAGATTCCATCCTTTAAAACCTATTAAGTTTGCATTCATATTATAGTAAAAAATAAAGTGTCATGCCGACAAACAAAAATTTCTCTTTTTTTTATGTTATTATCCATATACATATAGTTCGAAATATAGTCTCCGAGTGCTGTGTTACTAGTATAACGATTTCATGCACAGCCCCGTGACGTCCGGGACATCCCTGTCGTCGGTTGCACTTAATAACCTCGGTGTATTAATAGAGACGTTCTAAAGCTTTAGTAATCATTGAAAAGGGCATTAGGTCTGTTTCATGCTTATCCGTGTTTTGATCGTAAATAATGCCAAATATTTATTTGCCTTACAAAGCTCTTGAAGAACTGTTTTATTAATTTTACATAGCTTTCTGTTGTTACATTATGTTCGTAATGAACACACTTATACAATACCATTTATATACTATAAACACACAATTATTAGATATTATGGCAAGTAATTTTATAACCATTAAACAATAAATTAAACAGAAATATGACTTACAAGATGAAACAGGGAAACGTCTGAATTATTTTTCGGAAAAAAAACGAAACTTTTTTAACATTATATATTTTATAGCTTTAAACATCAACAAGTGTCTATTTTTAACTTTTTAAATTTTGTATTAAACAAACAGCTATACATTCAGAGTATAATTGGATGTGTATTAACATAATTATTTATATGGCGAACAGAATGTTTAATGCATCGCTCCATTCAAACCGTAGTGTGATTACGTATGGTTACTGATGTCGCATGCTTGTACGACAAAAATAATGATATTGAATGCAAGTTTTGGGTTCTTTTAACCTTGATATACTGAACCAATTTTTGAATATATAACTAATGTACATTATTTTATAAATAGCTGTATATTAGAAGGTTTTGATTGAAAGGTTCAACTTAGTAGGCCCTCTCCATAATGTTTCTATTGAAGTAGACATGTGCCACTTTAAAAAGAGCACTTAAACGTTATTTCAAAGTACACCCATAATCATTACAACCTATGTTTACTAATTAACGGAAACGTTTCGTTTCTCTTATGTACTGAACAATAAAATATACGCGAATATTTTTATCTTTTTGTCATGATAAAATCATTAGTAAACAGACTGTCAAAACGGGCATACTTCATAAGATTTTGATTATTTTAATGCACACAAATCGGATGGAATGTATGTATGTATGTATGTAATGTATGTATGTATGTATGTATAGTATAGTATTGTATGTACATGTATGTATAGTATTGTATGTATGTATGTACAGTATACATGTATACTCTGTATGAATATCTATATATTGTATGTATGTCGAGGTTGACTGTTACATATATAGATATTAACGCACTGGCGCAGGGATAATTAAATCCTTTCTGACCTCACAAATTGTCACATGCCGTTGCTGGGACTCGAACCTGTGGCACCTGTGTGTGTGTGTGTGTGTGTGTGTGTGTGTGTGTGTGTGTGTGTACTTACAAAACTGTCTCCATCAGTAGTATACGTGTACTATTTGGGATCAGCTGTAAATTAGTCTGAAACTGTAATCATGAATTGAATAGGACCGTGTCTGTCACCGAGTGAGACTACTATTTTCATGTTCACGTCGCGTATGAAAATAAATGTATACAACGGCACAACACAAACATACACTACGTAATATCAACAACGAACTTGCTTTGAAAGATATATGGGGAAAAACGAAACGAGTATACTTAAAGCGATTGTCCATAAAGAGCCTTTTTGTGCCTGGACATAAAATAATTAACCTGTATTTAAAGACGTCGTGCTTTTTTCTCTCTTTTTTTCTTCTTTTTTTTTCTTCTTGTTTTCTTTCTGTTTTCATGTTTTGCTTCTTTTCTTTTTTCATGGCCGTTAGATAAAGCTGGGCTAGTGTGAATCATAGTATGAAAGTTACTTTTATAGGGGTTTGGGGGGGGGGGGGGGGTCATTTCATTTTTAAGTTTCCTAGAACTTATATCCAGTTACGGTTCAATTACGCTGTCCACACCTCGGCTGTCTAGAATGTCTGTTCAGGATAGTTCGTTAATAGATAGTAATGAGAGAGAAGTTAGTGAGAGGTGGTCTTACACCAACCCACTGAGTCGTTAAAACTCGCTCTGTGTGGAAGGCGGTACCGGGATGCGAACCCAATACCTACCAGCCTTTAAAGTCGAAGGATTAAATTCTTCGTCACTGACGACGCCAATTCTCTACTTAAAAAGTGCCCTATTTGTCTGTTTGAAAAAAGACCATACTACACATTTAACAAACAAACAAAATATTTTTTAAAAGGTGTACGGCATGGTATATAATTAATGATACGTAAGTTAACAAATAATGTTTCATTTTTGGGGACATTACTGAAATGCAGAGTGACTGTTTTAAGTACAGTTTCGTTAGCTTACACGGTTTGATAATATTCATCTTTTTTCTTCTTCTTTTAATTTTTTTAATTTTTTTGTATTTGTTTGTTTTAAAAAATACAAGTACCTGCAATGGTTGAAACGTGGTTCGTATGGGGAAAACGCTTTATTTGTTTTCTCATTTTATTTGTTTTACTGTTTCTTGTTTTACTTCTCATTAGGGGTTTCCAGCCCCCTTTCTTTCTTTTTTCTTTCTTCTTTTTTTTTTTTATTATTATTATTTTTTTTTTAATTATATTTTTGTTCAGTTTTTGTTTTTGATGTTGGAAGTAGAAAATATTAAAATTTAAATGTACATTTTTAAAATGTGAAGTTTTTGTTTTCCTATAGGATATTTTGAAAGTTTCAGATAGTATATAGGAAAACAGCAAGTTGTGAAATCACATTTATACATATTACTAGTATATACATAAACGGGACACTTGTAAACTTAGGATCGTTAGACTGAACAGCAAATCAAATGTAATCATATTTATATAGCGACTATAAATAAGCCATTCTTTGTTTGGGACTTATCGGCAACTGCCGTTTGATTGACGCTGTCACGTTGTCTTGACTCCACCCCTTCCTGAAATAGGGCTTATGTCACCCGTCGTTGTCATTACGTTGCGTCATACAATAACAAAGCGTGCTCGTTTGTTTACGAGTGCAACTAGGATGTTGTGTTTTAATCAATACCAACTGCCTCGAGCGTCAAACTCGAGCATGTCTGGACTTGTTTCTTGGGTTTCCTTGCCAGGCGTGTGTGCAGGAGTTTACACTGGGGACGGGTGGGGGATGGGGTCTAGGCTGTGGCGAGTGCAGTCTACAGCGGGGGTCCACTCATGCTCCTTCTCCGGAAAATATATTGGGGAGGGAGGGGGAAATTAGCTTGAGCAGAGAAAGTTTTCGACTCCCTCCCCCATGCACACGCGCCTGCTTCAAAACGCACGTGCATTCTAAATAAAAGGATGGAATACAGATCAGGCGCGTGTGTGTGAATTTATGTGGTGGGAGGTGGTGGGTGGTCTACGCTGTGGCGAATGACGTTTATAGGGGGATTCCAGTCATGCTCCTCCGGCTGGAAAATATATTGGGGGGGGGGGGAGGAAAAAACACATTTGCTGGAGCAGGGGAAGTTTTTGACCACACGCACACGCGCCTGCATATAGGGGCCTACACGTGCATTAACACAAAAAAGGTGGACTGTAGATCAGGCGCGAGTGCCTAAATTTATGTGGTGGGGAGGGGGGTGGTCTACGATGTGGCAAGTGAAGTTTATAGGGGTAGTCCCTCGGAAAATATATTTAAAAAAAAAAAAAAAAACATTTGCTTGAGCAAGGCAAGGTTTCGACACCCCCACCCCTATGCACACGCGCACGCGCGTGCTTATAGGCCTCAACGCAATCTGATTAAAATTAGCTCTACTTGTCTCACCAGTAGATCTAACAGCATTGCGTGGACTCCCGTGTCTAGGTGACATTTTATCTATAAATAACCATTTAAATATCGACCAATTACACTTCGCCTTTTATAGCGTTATTCGGGAACATAAAAATTCAAAAAATATCGGGCGAGACTACTTATGCAATAGGCGAACTTGTTCGTCTATTTCAACATTGAAAAAAAAAAATGGGGGGGGGGGTGCAGTAATAAACTCTGGATTGTATACTAGTATAAACAGATTTTATGGCTATATCATCACGGTTGGGGTGTTTTTTGTCTTGAAACGAATTTTATATAAAATTTTATATTGTTATTAGTTTCCGGCATACTTCGTAATTCATCGGAATCATTTCGTATACCCTCGGCATAATCCCGAATGTTTTCAAATTCTTTTCAAATCACCCGGCATGATTTTGCAAGTAAGTTTTTGATTGGTCGAATGAAAGGTCAACTGGACATTAGCTCCAACGGGCTGCTATTAGATCCACATGTAATAGTGGAGCTAATTTTAATTAGATTGGCCTACACGTGTATTCTAAACACCAAAAGGATGGAATGTAGCTCAGTGAGGTGCTGTGGGTCGCAGGATCGATTACCCAGGCGCCTCAGTGCCTCACGATTGGTACATCGGATACTAGCCCGAGTACACTGACTGTAAGCGAGCTAGACGGACATTTGGACAGTTATACGAACTCATTACACTGTAATCGAATACCCGCTGGGACGTAGCCCAGTGGTAAAGCGTTTGCTTGATGCGCGGTCGGTCTAGGATCGATCCCCATTGGGCTATTTCTTGTTTCAGCCAGTGCTCCACAACTGGTATATCAAAGGCCATGTTACTATGTACTATCTTGTCTGTAGGATGGTGCATATAAAAGATCCCATGCTGCTAATCGAAAAGAGTAATACTAATAAATCGTTCCTATTATTGTTCGAAAACCTCTTGCGCTGCCCCCAGCCCCCCCCCCCCCCCCCCACCCCCACCCTGTTCCTGGATTGGCCTCGGTGGTGTCGTGGTTAAGCCATAAAGGCACACGGCTAGTAGGTATAGAGTTCGCAGCCCGGTACCGGCTCACACCCAGAGCGAGTTTTATCGACTCAATGGGTAGGTGTAAGATCACTTCACCCTCTTTACTTTCACTAACCACTAACAACTAACCCACTCTCCTGGACAAATAGCTGAGGTGTGTGCCCAGAACAGCGTGCTTGAACCTTAATTGGATATAAGCATGAAAATCAGTTGAAATGAAATGTCTGTGAAAACTGTAAAACATGTTACTGCTGTATATTTGGTTTTTATTACGTTTAATTTCTATTGTAGCACACCAATTGGTTACAACAACCCACTGTGGGCGAAGGCGGGGAGGGAACTCCGGTGGATGGCAGATGCGTTTGCTAAAACCGAAGAAAGAAAGAAAATTAGAAAACGAGCAATGGAGGTACAGAGGTTTTGCTTCTTTGTTTGTTGTTACTTTGGGGGTGGGTTGTTTTGTTTTTTGGTTGTTGGGAGGGGGGGGGGGGGGGGGGTATTTTTGTTGTGGTTTGGGGGGTGGGGGTTGTTTTGTTTTTTGTTAATAAGAAAAACCCGAAAAAACGTATATATTTTTTGTTTTGTTTTTATTTTTTTAACATTTTATTTTGCCAAAAAATATACATTTTATAGGCATACATACATATTTATAAATAAAATAATATAATGTGCACATTGCGGGGAATGGTAAATAACAACGGATTAGAATCGATAAAAGTCAGTAGTAAATGGGTAATACATGCATAGTAATACTATACAATATAATAACACACGTCATGTATAAAACAAATTCTGTTCTATCTGTGGTAGCAGTGGTCAAATACTTACACAATTTATTTATCTGTTTTGAATTGTCGCTGGACAGCAGTTGCGTTCATTTAAATGTTGGTGGTTTATTATAAGTCATAAAAATCAAATCATGACCCCTTTTGTTTTCTTGTCCATAATTGCTATCTTTTTATCCAATATAGTAATAAAGAAATAACAGAAAGCAAACAAAACAACAAGTTGATCCAATCCATGGCAGACTAAAGTCAAACCCAAATCAAATACAATTAAACAAATAAATAAATAAAATAATAAAATAAGATTCAAGTGAGAGAATTATAGCTTGTTTTTTTTTTGTGTGGGTTTTTTGTGTGGGGGGGTGGGGGGGGGGGGGGGTTCTGAGTAGCATAATATCCATCCATATTTGTTTATTAACTTTGTCCGTCCAGGTCACATTCATTTATTTTAATTTATTTTCGTGCTTATGTTCAATTTATGCTCAAGCACGCTGTCCTGGATACACTTCGGGCGATGATGATTTTTTTCCTCTTCTCAATTTATAGCATTTAATTATTTAAACAGCATAGATTCCAATATACCCGTGACTGCCGATCTCGTTTGTCGTTCTGTAATTAGTGCGCATGTGCAAGACGTTTGAGTCGAAGCCCGAGCTAGAAATTATTAAATTTTAATAATCCCCAATTGTTAGTGATTTAATCTTGGTGTTTTGAGAAGCTGTGTCACGGAAATAGCGCTTATGTCAATATTATTGATTACCTATCAAATTAAAGCGCATTACTTTGGTTCTTATTGGTACTGGTATAATGTGTGTCACGGTGAATCGGGATCGGGGTATTTTAACAGGCTGGAATTTATAGTAAGAAATCTCTTACTTGTTACAGCATACTTCTTTCTTTGTGTGTGTTGGGGGTTTTTTTTTGTTTTTTAGGGGGTTGTTGTCGTTGTTATTGCTTTTGGGGTGGGGGTTGGTAATTTGTTTCTTTGGGGGTTTTGTATTTTATTAGGTTTAATTTTTTAATTTTTTTAGCATAATAATAAAACACCTGAAAATAAATAACTAGCTATTTCATTAATTAAATGCACGTACGCACACACTGTCACACACACACACGCACACATATATACACACAAACACACACACTCAATACACACACAGGCACACACATACATACATACATACACACATAGACGCAAACATATACACACATACATACATACATACACACACATACACACACACAACACACACAGACACACATAGACACAAACACACACACACATACATACATACATACATACATACATACACACACACACACACACACACACACACACACACACACACACATACATACATACATACATACATACATACATACACAAATGAAGAGAACAGACACACATAAACAAACACGTACACACAAATGCATGTATACATTTAAGTAAACAAATACACACACATCCTGACCCACCCCACCCGACAGGCGCGGGTTCAGATGGAGGGTGCTAGAGTGCACCTCACCCACCCCCGAACTTATATATATTTGTTTTAATAACAACAGATGAATATAAATAATGTTGTTGTTGTTGGGGTGGGGGTTTTGGGGAGAGGCGGGAGTGATTCAAATATTAATGCATTTTTTATTCCTTGTTTTCATTATTAAACGTTGTATTCATCCTTGAATACTGTAGGTGCTTTTACACACATTACACACATCTTCCTAAAGCCTCCAGTACTCGGTTCTGACAATCCCAGCCACCCACCCCGTCAAACACGTAATATAATATTTAAAAAAAAAAAGATTAAAATATTGTCAGTATATCTTATTTCAGGTCGGCATCACTGAAGTCAGTTTCCAGCAGTTTTACGATCTACTGAAAGAACTTTTTTTCGAAGGAGGTTTCACCAAAGAACGAATCATGGTGTTGTTCTTCTTTTGTACCGACGTAGCCGTGAGATCTCTAAGGCAAGGGGCAGAACTCTTTAAACGATTCTTGCAGTGGTCTCTGACGTTTATTACTGATAATGTGTGTTCCTGGGTACAGCAGCAAGGAGGATGGGTACGTCCATTCGTCCATTCGTCAGGCAGTCAATCAATCTGTCTTTCCCACCTCCCTCGTGTCTATCTGTGTATCTGTCATATCAGTCTGCCTGCTCGCCCCATCTCTCAATTCATTAGTTTAACGCGGGTATTCCATCTCTCTCTCTCTCTCTCTCTCTCTCTCTCTCTCTCTCTCTCTCTCTCTCTCTCTCTCTCTCTCTCTCTCTCTCTCTCTCTCTCTCTGATGCTAGTTATATTTTGTCACATGATAAGAGTTTACATATATTTAAATAAGTCCGTCTTGAATACTTAACAGGGTTGGGACATGGCTCAGTGGTAAAGTGCTCGCCTGATGGGCTATTTCTTGTTCCAGCCAATGCAACACGACTGGTGTATCAAAGGCCGTGGTATGTGCTATCCTGTCTGTCTGATGATTAACAAATCGGTGTTCTCTAGCGGTGTCGTTAAACAAAACAAACTAATTTTAACTTTGTCAATGGTGGGATTGATTCAAGTAAAGAAACTATCATTATATTGCATGCGTTCTACCATGTACGAGTGGAATCTTCTATAAGCTAAGTGTGTTTGTTTGTTCTGGTTTAACAACACCAGTAGAGCACATTGATTTATTAATCATCGGCTGTTGGATGTCAAACACTGGGTAATTTTAACATAGTCACAGAGAGGAAACTCGCTACATTTTCCCATTAGAAGCAAGGGATATTTTATATACACCATCCCACAGACAGGATAGCACATACCACGGCCTTTGATATACCAGTTGTGGTGCACTGGTTGGAACGAAAAATAGCCCAATGGGTCCACCGAATGGGGATCGATCCCAGACTGACCGCGCATCGAGCGAGCGCTTTACCACTGGGCTACGTCTGAAGGAATATATGATATTTCTTATTTTGTGATTCCAGGGACGAGTGTTTGGTGACTGTGGTACGATCCCGGCAAGTTACATCGTGATAGGGGCGGCGTTCGCAGTAACTGCGTACTATGGGTGGAGGCATTTTTCTCGATGCTGACTTCCCACGGCAATACGAACTCGCTCGCACTCGAGATTCTCGCGCCCAGCGTGAATCGTCGAGATTTCAACTCTTGGACCAATGGTGTTTTTTTTTTTACTTTTTCTAATACCAGCGGGGACTATTTATTAACCAAACTGAATCCAGTTTCAGTTATAAGAGAAATCATATGAGATCATTTCAGCCGTTTTTCATGTAGCAATAACGTTTTGTTGTTTTTTTTTATCTTTGTATTAACGACTTGGAATCATTCCATTGATCTATGGGTTTTACCATGGTGCAGACTACGGTGACTACCGGAAATGACGTTGACATTGGTAAACTGTTTTTGATATTCTGCCAAGAAGTGCCAATAGTAACTAAACGTGCAGTGTCCGAATGAACAATGATAGTCGGCTTTCTTGAGCTTAACTATACTTGGTGTCTTTTTTATTGCTCAGCAAATGTTTTGTTTCTTCAATTATCTATATAGTCCTTCCCAGCCTCCATAAATAATTTTTTTTTTGTAAATAACTTCAGTTTGATTTGACATAAGAAGAAAAGTAAAAGTGTTTTGCAAATAACAAAAAAAAAACACCCTATTTTTGTATGTAATTTAGAATTACAATCGGCTCAGAAATAAATAACTTGTAGTAAGTACCATAGTAAGAAAACGGCGTTCCCTGTGGGAAGGACTATAATTAATGCACTGTCAAAAGAGAAAGCATGAAAACATTTTTAAGGCTTCAAAAAGTGTTATTTCGCAATTAAGATTTCGTGGTCAGTATTGATAATGGCATGTATATCTTTTTAACATTTACAAGCAAATGGCCATTGATTTTCATAATATTTTTTATTATTATGTTAATTTATATTGGGGGTTTTCTGATTGTTTCATTATTTATGTGTGTAGGCGCGTGTGTGTGTGTGTGTGTGTGCGCGTGTGTGTGTGTGTGTGTGTGTGTGTGTGATGAATATCAATATATTGTGTGTATGTTGAGGTTGACTGTTACATACATAGATATTAATGCACATATATGTGTGTGTGTTATGAGTGTTATGTGTGTTGCTTTACACACAAATATTCATATATTTACCTGTTTCGACACCCAATAGCCGATGTGTATTTTTGTGCTGGGATGTCGTTAAACATTCATTCATTCAATTATTCATTGCTTTACACAACTGTCATATAAATTACTTTATGCTGCTTACCACCCCGCCCCCCCCCCCCCCCCCCCCCACGATGACTTAAAGCCACAGTCTCGATTCACAATCTTTTAACATCGTTTACTGGTGCAAAAATATGAAACCTAATACTAATATTTTTAAAACACTCTTACAACTACAAGTATCGTCATTTCCCTTCATACAACATACAACATTACAAGTCACAATTGTTAACATGTAACATTTCGTATAAATTATAAATCTGATACATGTACATTTAATCCAATTAAATTGTACTCGGTTTCAGTTTCGATTCGGTTTATACATCATTGGAATGTAAACTAAATCGAAGATAGCCGTCAAATGGAATACAAAGGCAAAACAAAACACGAAATACATTGGTTTCAGTGAGAGCGTCTAGACTGGTTGTATGCGTCTGCTAGGCGCAGTGAAATAATCGTATATGGTCTATATATCCAAAAACGCAAGCCGCACACGTAACACTCAGACCGCACGCACGCACCGCATCCACTGGTCTGTATCAACCTTAAGAATAGCGCTTCCCAGGGGGGAATAATAAACTGAATACTTACTATAATGCTTATATACTCGACAAAATTAATTAAGAGCTAACAGATAATTTTGACATTTTTCTTTATATATGATACAAAAAGGTAGTAAAAATACGTTTATTTGTTTTGGTTTTACATATCATACAAAGCGTGTATCACTGGTAAAAAAAAGATCAAAATACATTCAAAAATCATCTGAGATCAAAACTTCTTAACATAATTTAACACCAGTAAAACCTGACCAAAATGTCTACTACATGACCTTTAATTATTTTTGTTAAGTATATTACGATTATACCCGAGATTGCAGCTTTAAGTCATAACTGACAGATACGAAACCCTATTTGCATTGTGTATTGTGCATTGCTCATAATGTTAATATAGACGAGCCACGCATCGTGTTCAGTGTTTACTCAAAAAATTAAATCAATATTAAATTGTCTAGACAAAATATAATACTGGAAAAACTACAGTTACGCTGTACACAACTTCGTTCGCCAAGTAAGTAAACGTAGCACTATAGGTTTATACAATAGCTTCAGGTTTCATTTTAGTTTCACATATTTTATTTTTCGCACTTACGAGAATTATGGGAGGTAAAACAAACTTTGGGTTGCTACAAACCTTACGAGGATAAAAAAACAAACATTATAGGCGTACATACTCTGATAATTAATCAAAATAAGATATATGTAGTTTCAGTTGTTTTTTAAAAAAAAGGTGTTGGAGACTTGTTAAAATGGCAGCGCACGCAAAACAGGTGTGGGGTGGGTTTTTTAATCGCCAAATGTCGAATTTGAAAATCAAATACATATAAATTATTCGTAATTTTGTTATATTCTCTTTGACAAATAGAAACTTGGCTGTATATTTGATGACTAAAACTCGCCCTATAACTGCTAATGTTTTGGGTCCACTTTGGGTTTTCTCCAGTGGGCTCTTCAAAATTAAATGGGGCTACCGCTAGTTACAACCCTTACCCGTGCTCAATCTAAAAATGTGTCAGGTATATTTCAAGGCCCTGGTGAGTGCTGTTCTGTGTGTGGAAACATGCACACAAAATATATCTTTACGTTGATAGATAGGACGACAGTAGCCGATGTGTTAGTAACGGGTCTATTCTTACACTAACCCGTTAACGCCTTGTCCTAGACTAGCAGCTTATTGTGCGTGCCATGAACGACGTGCTTGAACCTTATTTGTATATAAGCACGAACATATATTACATCATCAACATTGACGTCATTTACGAGCATCAACATTAACATTTACAAGCATCACCATTAACATTGCAAGCATCAACATTACTAACATCAAACATTATACTAACATCACCTTTAACACTGCAAGCATCAATTACAAAATCAATTACAATAACATCATCATTACTATTAAAACTATCATGAAAATGGTTTCTTATTAGTGTGTTGTGTGGCTGAGAAAGGGTTAATTTATTATTGTTAGTATTATTTTTTGTTTCATTCAACAATCGATTGTGTTCAAATACACATGTTTATTATGTGATATGTACAAACGGTGTATTACATAACTGATCTCATTTATAATAAAATTCAACCAAATCTTGTGTTGTTGTTGTTGTTGTTGCTGCTGCTGCTGCTGCTGCTGCTGCTGCTGCTGCTGCTGCTGCTGCTACTGTTACTGCTGTTGTTGTATTGTAATGTCGCGTTTCATCTAGTACATTGTTACCGGCCTCTGTGGCGCAGTTGTTAATCCATCGGACTACAGGCTGGTAGGTACAGGGTTCGCAGCCCAGTACAGGCTCCAACCCAAAGCGAGTTCTTAAGGGCTTAAAGGCCACTACACCCTCTTCTTCTCTCTCACTAACCGCTATCCAACTAACAACTAACTCATTGTCCTGAACAGACAGCCCAGATAGCTGAGGTGTGTTCCCATAACAGCGTGCTTGAACCTTAATTGGATATAAGCATGAAAATTAGTTGAAATGAAATGAATGAGAACAGTATTTGTTCCGTTTAACGAGAGCACATTGTTTCTGGGGTGTATGCTGGGTGGGGGTGTCCGCTTTCAGAACTAAAACATACCGCTTTATACATATCGAGTTTCTGGTGGTGCAAAAACTTGTTCATATTCGACCCCCGACCGACCCCCCCCCCCCCCCCCCCCCCCCAGGTCCAGCTCACGCTACGCCCCTGTGTTTAATTAATTATCAGCTGTTTGACGTCAAACATAATTCTGACACACAGTGTTCAGACGACTCACTTTGAAACTGTATCACGGTACACTCAGGCTGTCAAATGACAGCATATATGATGAATCATTGTACAATGGGCATTTATAGAGACGGGTCAGTACGTACCATAAATAATCTTCGTTTCTGTTCATTTTTAAAGTTCAAAAATATATTACTGTCGTGATTATGTATATAGTATGGAGAAGGCCTAGTACGTTATAAAAAACAACAACGACTGAGCTACATCCCGCCTTCTATTAGAAATGGGGGGGGGGGGGGGGGGAGAGAGACATCAGTTTGGGATCGATTCCCGGCAGTGGGTCCATTAGGGCTATTTTTCATTTCAGCCACGACTGGTATATCAAAGACCGTGGTATGTGTTATTTTGTCTGTGAGATTAGGCATATAAAACTAAGACTATATGTGAAAATTATCACGTTTGACATCCAATAGCCGACGATTAATTAATCAATGTGCTATTGTGGTGTCGTTATACAAAACAAACTTCTTTTCTGCCAGAAACAGTGCACCAAGTATAGTGTGTCTTAGTATTCAAAACGCACCACACGGAAACAACCAGTGTTGTTACTCACGCCTTTCATTACCTTTCTCTTCCGCCCGATATAAAGGTTGGTCTTTGGCTACAGGTAAAAACAAAGCTTATGTCACGGTCACCTCCTTGATAATTGTGAATCATATTTCTGCCTGGTGTAAACTCTTTGGGATATCCCAAGTCTAGTCAATACGCAGAAATTACGAGATCCAGGAAGTTATCTGTAGTTGCTGTACTACCCGGGTTTTTTATCGGAGAGAAGTTGGGTTTTTTTACTATGTTTGTTATTCATTTATTATTCTCATGTTGTTGTTGTTGTCGTCGTCGTCGTTGTTTGTTCGTTTCTTTTTGGACTTTTTAAAAGCTAAAATAGTTTAAATACTGGACATTAGTGTACTTAATATGCAATTAGCGATCGTTTAGATACACAAAGTTAAAGTTTGGTTTGTTTAACGACACCACTAGAGCACATTGATTAATCATCGGCTACTGGATGTCAAACATTTGGTAATTCTGACACGTAGTCATCAGAGGAAACCCGCTACATTTTCCCTAATGCAGCAAGGGATCTTTTATATGCACTTTTCCACAGACAGGAAAACACATACCACTGCCTTTTATCGGTTGTTGTGCATTTGGTTGGAACGAGAAAAACACAATCAGTTGAATGGATCCGCCGAGGTGGTTCGATCCTGCGACGCAAGGACCTCAAGCGAGCACTCGACCGACTGAGATCAATCCTGCCCCACATATAACACACAGAGTGTGCGGATCTAGAACTTTGTATTTGAGGGGTCCAATAATATTAAAGGAACACACCCTAGTGTTTAAACACTACAGCATATTTCTCACTATTAGAGCCGTTTATGATCACTGAAGTCAAACATTACTTATAGTTTATTCTTTAGATTATCCATATTCCGTAGAATCGATGAGTTTCTGGTCATCCTGGTGTTTCTAATACCAAAAAAATTCATTTTTCATATTTTAAAAAACGCTGTATTTTTAAGGATATTTCCTGGTTTCAACGTCACAGACTCTTCTTTCACTCTATTGTAACTTTATCCAAGTAAGTTACAGGTTTGTAAATTAACTGAACTTAGTGTCCATTTTTCACGGGTTAAAACTAGGGTCTGCGTTTTTAATGTCATATAGTTTGGTGGCGCTGATTTATATACAGTATATATATTATGTCTTTGGTAAACCTAGTCCGAAACGGACGTAGAAAGTGAGTGGTTAATATTCACTTAAAGGGACATACCCTAGTTTTTAAACACTAACGCATATTTTTGGCTATTAAGCGCTTTTCATAACTTAAATCATACTTTACTTAGATTTTATTGCTTAGATTATCAATTCCGTACATTCGAAGTGTTATTGGTCATCCTGGTGTTTTTAATATCACAAAATGCATTTCTCACATTTTTAAAAACGCACTTGCGTCTGAGAAGTAACACTTATGGAGTCGAGTTTTAGTTTATTTTTAGAGGGTATTTCACCATTTCAAAGTGACTCATGTTTCACTCTATTGTAACTTTATCCAAATGTATTTAAGGTTTGTAGATTAACTAAACTTAGTGTTAATTTTCACGGGTTGAAACTAGGGTGTGTCCCTTTAACGTAAGCCTTGTACTATGGTAAACCATGTGCTGGTGTGTCGTTAAACACTCTTTTTTTTTCATTCGTGTTTGTGACGTCACTTTTATCAATGGATGTACCACTATATATATTTTTTTTATTGATTTGTGTTTCAGGTGTTGTACGGCCATTTGTTTGAGTCACTGAATCCCAGAGAACTTACAGTGACGCAATGACACAACTATACTATCGTTAAATTATAAACATGCGCTGATAACAAAACATGAAAACAAATATTTGTTTAGCCACCGTTGGTGCATTAACGGCTATTAGTAATATTAAGTGTTTGAAGTGCACTTGTGGTGTAGTGGCTAACCGATCCACCAAGCTAAACACCATTGACAGTTTGTGTTTCTTTTGGGGGTTTTGGGGTTTTTTTTATCAACACCACTAGAGCACGATATATTAATCATTGTGCATCATTTGTGCATCATTTGTGCATGTTAAATATTTGATAATGCTGGCATACAGTCTTAGAGGAAACTAGCTACATTTTTTCATTAGCATTTAGGAATCTTTTATATGCATCATCCCACAGACAGGACAGCAAATACCACGGCCTTTATGCCAGTTGCGGAGCACTGGTTTGGACCGGGAAAACACATCAGATAATGGGTCCACCGAAGGGGTTCGATCCCACGTGCCAAGCATTTCAGGCGAGCGATCTTTAAAATGTGAGACGTTCCTTTTTTTAATCTTTCTGAATTCCCAATGTATTTGTCAATACGAATGCTATATGTAATGTATGTGACTATATTAAACCAGTGTTTATGTTAATGACTACATAACAAACTCAGAATACACCCTTTGATCCTCCTGGACAGACAATTCAGATTGCTGGAACATGTGCCCAGGATAGCGTGCTTGAACATATATTAGATATAAGTACGAAAATAATGACAATGGCTGAAATTAACATACCATCGTGATGTCACTGTTCAAACATCCGTGTATCAACTGATAACAAACGGTGTGGACGTGGTGTCATTCGCAGAGGATGAAAAAAAGGGAAAATCGATTTAGTAGATATGCATAACAGTGCTCGTTACATCTAGGTCCATATATGTTCATCCATTCCAGCAGTACGGGGGCGGGATCTAGCTCACGCCTTGAGACAAAGTAGCCCGAGTAGGCTACTATGACCGTAAGAGAAGAAAACGGATATTTGGACAGTTATATGCTCTAACGTATGACTGTCCAAATGTCACTCTGACTGTAAGAGAGCTAGACGGACATTTGGACAGTTATACGCTCTAACGTATAACTGTCCAAATGTCCGTCTAGCTCTCTTACAGTCAGAGTACTCGGGCTAAGGACAAAGGATTGGATCTCTTCGTTGGACCTAATCTCTCACTGGGGTTTTCCCGTGGCAACCAGTCAGGTTAGGTCAGAGGGGTTTAAGTGTACATTCAGAGCAAGCTGTTGTAGCGCACGTCTGTCATGGGCACAGGTGTGTGCCTCGGCCGCCTCCGTCGTCCAGGACAGGAAAGGGTTGGGGTGGGTGGGAGAGGGGACCGCCTGTGCTGGCAGGTGCAAAAGAGCACCAGCAGCCCGACCGGTATATCAAAGGTCGTTGTATGTAATCTGCTGTCTGTGGGAAGAAATGGAAATAGAAATGGTTTTTTATTATTATTTAACGACGCACTCAACACATTTTATTTACAGTTATATGGCGTCGAATATATGGTTAAGGACCACACAGATATTGAGATATAAAACCCGCTGTCGCCACTTCATGGGCTACTCTTTTTCGATTAGCAGCAAGGGATCTTTTATATGCACCGTCCCACAGACAGAGTAGTACATGCCACAGCATTTGATATGCCAGTCGTTGTGCACTGGCTGGAACGAGAAATAGCCCAATGGGCCCGCCGACGTTGATCGATCCTAGATCGATCGCGCATCAGGCGTACCACTGAACTACGCCCCGCCCCTGTTATAGATAGAAAACGGGCTACATGTTTCCATTAGTAGCAATGGATCTTTTATATGCACCATGCCACAGACAGGATAGTACATACCACGACCTTTGTTACACCAGATGTGGAGCATCTGTTAGCTGAATTTTTTTAGCGGGTTTTCTCTGACTTCGTGTCAAACTGATCACATTTGGTACATTCAACAGCCGATAAATAAATCAATGTGCTCTAGTGGTGTAGTTAAATAAAACAAACTATGAAGACAATCAAGGCTGCTGAATCGGTTACCTCTGATTGTTTTAAAAAGTCACCTTACTATTCCCAAACCATACACATAATAAATAGTTATGGTTGTTATCAGATGCGTATGCAGAGTGTCTATTTCTTGTTCTAGCCGTGGAGGGGGGGGGGGGGAGAGAGGGGCGACACACACCCCTGTTCCAAATTAATTTTCTTTTCTAAAATGCAGTATTTTGAAGGCAACTTCATTTGCCACAGTCTCAACCCTTCACACACACACCGAATAGCCGAAGATTAATTAATCAATGTGCTCTAGTGTTGTCGTTAGTCGTGATGTACTGGCTAGAACAAGAAATAACCCAATGGACCCACTGACGAGGATCGATCCTAGACCGACTGCGCATCAGGCGAGCGTTTTATGACTGGCCTACGTACCGCCTTGAACTGAATTGTCGTTTTCAAATGAGTACAGTTTAATACAGCTAAACAGACTATGAAGACTGTAGCAGTTACTTCCCTTACAGTGTGAGATTATACCAAATACTAGTAATTACTAGTATATACGAAAAAAAAAAAAGAAAAAAAAAGTTTTATTTGACGACGCACTGAACACATTTTATTTACGGTTATATGGCGTCAAACATAACGACCACACAGATATTGAGAGAGGAAACCCGCTGTCGCCACTTCATGGGCTACTCTTTTCGATTAGCAGCAAGGGATCTTTTACATGCACAAATCTCACAGACAGGATAGTATATACGACGGCTTTTGTTACACCAGCTGTGGAGCACTGGCTGGAACAAAACAAAAATAGCCCAATAGGTCCACCGACAGGAATCAATCTTAGATCACCACTGAATTATGTCCCGTCCCTAGTCGTAGAGAGAAAACTGACAGGGTTTAATGATACCTCAGCACTAGATGACAGGGTTTAATGATACCTCAGCACTAGATGACAGGGTTTAATGATACCTCAGCACTAGATGACAGGGTTTAATGATACCTCAGCACTAGATGACAGGGTTTAATGATACCTCAGCACTAGATGACAGGGTTTAATGATACCTCAGCACTAGATGACAGGGTTTAATGATACCTCAGCACTAGATGACAGGGTTTAATGATACCTCAGCACTAGATGACAGGGTTTAATGATACCTCAGCACTAGATGACAGGGTTTAATGATACCTCAGCACTAGATGACAGGGTTTAATGATACCTCAGCACTAGATGACAGGGTTTAATGATACCTCAGCACTAGATGACAGGGTTTAATGATACCTCAGCACTAGATACCTCAGCACTAGATGAGGGTTTAATGACTTTAATGATACCTCAGCACTAGATGACAGGGTTTAATGATACCTCAGCACTAGATGACAGGGTTTAATGATACCTCAGCACTAGATGACAGGGTTTAATGATACCTCAGCACTAGATGACAGGGTTTAATGATACCTCAGCACTAGATGACAGGGTTTAATGATACCTCAGCACTAGATGACAGGGTTTAATGATACCTCAGCACTAGATGACAGGGTTTAATGATACCTCAGCACTAGATGACAGGGTTTAATGATACCTCAGCACTAGATGACAGGGTTTAATGATACCTCAGCACTAGATGACAGGGTTTAATGATACTTAGCACTAAATGACAGGGTTTAATGATACCTCAGCACTAGATGACAGGGTTTAATGATACCTCAGCACTAGATGACAGGGTTTAATGATACCTCAGCACTAGATGACAGGGTTTAATGATACCTCAGCACTAGATGACAGGGTTTAATGATACCTCAGCACTAGATGACAGGGTTTAATGATACCTCAGCACTAGATGACAGGGTTTAATGATACCTCAGCACTAGATGACAGGGTTTAATGATACCTCAGCAATGATACCTAGATGACAGGGTTTAATGATGATCCTCAGCACTAGATGACAGGGTTTAATGATACCTCAGCACTAGATGACAGGGTTTAATGATACCTCAGCACTAGATGACAGGGTTTAATGATACCTCAGCACTAGATGACAGGGTTTAATGATACCTCAGCACTAGATGACAGGGTTTAATGATACCTCAGCACTAGATGACAGGGTTTAATGATACTTCAGCACTAGATGACAGGGTTTAATGATACTTCAGCACTAGATGACAGGGTTTAATGATACCTCAGCACTAGATGACAGGGTTTAATGATACCTCAGCACTAGATGACAGGGTTTAATGATACCTCAGCACTAGATACAGGGTTTAATGATACCTCAGCACTAGATGACAGGGTTTAATGATACCTCAGCACTAGATGACAGGGTTTAATGATACCTCAGCACTAGATGACAGGGTTTAATGATACCTCAGCACTAGATGACAGGGTTTAATGATACCTCAGCACTAGATGACAGGGTTTAATGATACCTCAGCACTAGATGACAGGGTTTAATGATACCTCAGCACTAGATGACAGGGTTTAATGATACCTCAGCAGATGACAGGGTTTAATGATACCTCAGCACTAGATGACAGGGTTTAATGATACCTCAGCACTAGATGACAGGGTTTAATGATACCTCAGCACTAGATGACAGGGTTTAATGATACCTCAGCACTAGATGACAGGGTTTAATGATACCTCAGCACTAGATGACAGGGTTTAATGATACCTCAGCACTAGATGACAGGGTTTAATGATACCTCAGCACTAGATGACAGGGTTTAATGATACCTCAGCACTAGATGACAGGGTTTAATGATACCTCAGCACTAGATGACAGGGTTTAATGATACCTCAGCACTAGATGACAGGGTTTAATGATACCTCAGCACTAGATGACAGGGTTTAATGATACCTCAGCACTAGATGACAGGGTTTAATGATACCTCAGCACTAGATGACAGGGTTTAATGATACCTCAGCACTAGATGACAGGGTTTAATGATACCTCAGCACTAGATGACAGGGTTTAATGATACACTAGATCAGCACTAGATGACAGGGTTTAATGATACAGCACTCAGCACTAGATGACAGGGTTTAATGATACCTCAGCACTAGATGACAGAATGATACTTCAGCACTAGGTATTAATGGTTTAATGATACCTCAGCACTAGATGACAGGGTTTAATGATACCTCAGCACTAGATGACAGGGTTTAATGATACCTCAGCACTAGATGACAGGGTTTAATGATACCTCAGCACTAGATGACAGGGTTTAATGATACCTCAGCACTAGATGACAGGGTTTAATGATACCTCAGCACTAGATGACAGGGTTTAATGATACCTCAGCACTAGATGACAGGGTTTAATGATACCTCAGCACTAGATGACAGGGTTTAATGATACCTCAGCACTAGATGACAGGGTTTAATGATACCTCAGCACTAGATGACAGGGTTTAATGATACCTCAGCACTAGATGACAGGGTTTAATGATACCTCAGCACTAGATGACAGGGTTTAATGATACAGGGTTTAATGATACTTCAGCACTAAATGACAGGGTTTAATGATACCTCAGCACTAGATGACAGGGTTTAATGATACCTCAGCACTAGATGACAGGGTTTAATGATACCTCAGCACTAGATGACAGGGTTTAATGATACCTCAGCACTAGATGACAGGGTTTAATGATACCTCAGCACTAGATGACAGGGTTTAATGATACCTCAGCACTAGATGACAGGGTTTAATGATACCTCAGCACTAGATGACAGGGTTTAATGATACCTCAGCACTAGATGACAGGGTTTAATGATACCTCAGCACTAGATGACAGGGTTTAATGATACCTCAGCACTAGATGACAGGGTTTAATGATACCTCAGCACTAGATGACAGGGTTTAATGATACCTCAGCACTAGATGACAGGGTTTAATGATACCTCAGCACTAGATGACAGGGTTTAATGATACCTCAGCACTAGATGACAGGGTTTAATGATACCTCAGCACTAGATGACAGGGTTTAATGATACCTCAGCACTAGATGACAGGGTTTAATGATACCTCAGCACTAGATGACAGGGTTTAATGATACCTCAGCACTAGATGACAGGGTTTAATGATACCTCAGCACTAGATGACAGGGTTTAATGATACCTCAGCACTAGATGACAGGGTTTAATGATACCTCAGCACTAGATGACAGGGTTTAATGATACAGCACTAGATGACAGGGATAATGACAGGGTTTAATGATACCTCATCACTAGATGACAGGGTACCTCAGCACTAGATGACAGGGTTTAATGATACCTCAGCACTAGATGACAGGGTTTAATGATACCTCAGCACTAGATGACAGGGTTTAATGATACCTCAGCACTAGATGACAGGGTTTAATGATACCTCAGCACTAGATGACAGGGTTTAATGATACCTCAGCACTAGATGACAGGGTTTAATGATACCTCAGCACTAGATGACAGGGTTTAATGATACCTCAGCACTAGATGACAGGGTTTAATGATACCTCAGCACTAGATGACAGGGTTTAATGATACCTCAGCACTAGATGACAGGGTTTAATGATACCTCAGCACTAGATGACAGGGTTTAATGATACTTCAGCACTAGAGGACACTAGATGACAGGGTTTAATGATACTTCAGCACTAGATGACAGGGTTTAATGATACCTCAGCACTAGATGACAGGGTTTAATGATACCTCAGCACTAGATGACAGGGTTTAATGATACCTCAGCACTAGATGACAGGGTTTAATGATACCTCAGCACTAGATGACAGGGTTTAATGATACCTCAGCACTAGATGACAGGGTTTAATGATACCTCAGCACTAGATGACAGGGTTTAATGATACCTCAGCACTAGATGACAGGGTTTAATGATACCTCAGCACTAGATGACAGGGTTTAATGATACCTCAGCACTAGATGACAGGGTTTAATGATACCTCAGCACTAGATGACAGGGTTTAATGATACCTCAGCACTAGATGACAGGGTTTAATGATACCTCAGCACTAGATGACAGGGTTTAATGATACCTCAGCACTAGATGACAGGGTTTAATGATACCTCAGCACTAGATGACAGGGTTTAATGATACCTCAGCACTAGATGACAGGGTTTAATGATACCTCAGCACTAGATGACAGGGTTTAATGATACCTCAGCACTAGATGACAGGGTTTAATGATACCTCAGCACTAGATGACAGGGTTTAATGATACCTCAGCACTAGATGACAGGGTTTAATGATACCTCAGCACTAGATGACAGGGTTTAATGATACCTCAGCACTAGATGACAGGGTTTAATGATACCTCAGCACTAGATGACAGGGTTTAATGATACCTCAGCACTAGATGACAGGGTTTAATGATACCTCAGCACTAGATGACAGGGTTTAATGATACCTCAGCACTAGATGACAGGGTTTAATGATACCTCAGCACTAGATGACAGGGTTTAATGATACCTCAGCACTAGATGACAGGGTTTAATGATACCTCAGCACTAGATGACAGGGTTTAATGATACCTCAGCACTAGATGACAGGGTTTAATGATACCTCAGCACTAGATGACAGGGTTTAATGATACCTCAGCACTAGATGACAGGGTTTAATGATACCTCAGCACTAGATGACAGGGTTTAATGATACCTCAGCACTAGATGACAGGGTTTAATGATACCTCAGCACTAGATGACAGGGTTTAATGATACCTCAGCACTAGATGACAGGGTTTAATGATACCTCAGCACTAGATGACAGGGTTTAATGATACCTCAGCACTAGATGACAGGGTTTAATGATACCTCAGCACTAGATGACAGGGTTTAATGATACCTCAGCACTAGATGACAGGGTTTAATGATACCTCAGCACTAGATGACAGGGTTTAATGATACCTCAGCACTAGATGACAGGGTTTAATGATACCTCAGCACTAGATGACAGGGTTTAATGATACCTCAGCACTAGATGACAGGGTTTAATGATACCTCAGCACTAGATGACAGGGTTTAATGATACCTCAGCACTAGATGACAGGGTTTAATGATACCTCAGCACTAGATGACAGGGTTTAATGATACCTCAGCACTAGATGACAGGGTTTAATGATACCTCAGCACTAGATGACAGGGTTTAATGATACCTCAGCACTAGATGACAGGGTTTAATGATACCTCAGCACTAGATGACAGGGTTTAATGATACCTCAGCACTAGATGACAGGGTTTAATGATACCTCAGCACTAGATGACAGGGTTTAATGATACCTCAGCACTAGATGACAGGGTTTAATGATACCAGCAGCACTAGATGACAGGGTTTAATGATACCTCAGCACTAGATGACAGGGTTTAATGATACCTCAGCACTAGATGACAGGGTTTAATGATACCTCAGCACTAGATGACAGGGTTTAATGATACCTCAGCACTAGATGACAGGGTTTAATGATACCTCAGCACTAGATGACAGGGTTTAATGATACCTCAGCACTAGATGACAGGGTTTAATGATACCTCAGCACTAGATGACAGGGTTTAATGATACCTCAGCACTAGATGACAGGGTTTAATGATACCTCAGCACTAGATGACAGGGTTTAATGATACCTCAGCACTAGATGACAGGGTTTAATGATACCTCAGCACTAGATGACAGGGTTTAATGATACCTCAGCACTAGATGACAGGGTTTAATGATACCTCAGCACTAGATGACAGGGTTTAATGATACCTCAGCACTAGATGACAGGGTTTAATGATACCTCAGCACTAGATGACAGGGTTTAATGATACCTCAGCACTAGATGACAGGGTTTAATGATACCTCAGCACTAGATGACAGGGTTTAATGATACTTCAGCACTAGATGACAGGGTTTAATGATACCTCAGCACTAGATGACAGGGTTTAATGATACCTCAGCACTAGATGACAGGGTTTAATGATACCTCAGCACTAGATGACAGGGTTTAATGATACCTCAGCACTAGATGACAGGGTTTAATGATACCTCAGCACTAGATGACAGGGTTTAATGATACCTCAGCACTAGATGACAGGGTTTAATGATACCTCAGCACTAGATGACAGGGTTTAATGATACCTCAGCACTAGATGACAGGGTTTAATGATACCTCAGCACTAGATGACAGGGTTTAATGATACCTCAGCACTAGATGACAGGGTTTAATGATACCTCAGCACTAGATGACAGGGTTTAATGATACCTCAGCACTAGATGACAGGGTTTAATGATACTTCAGCACTAGAGGACACTAGATGACAGGGTTTAATGATACCTCAGC
>NC_054700.1:50765275-50832775 GCF_016097555.1 Gigantopelta aegis
TTATCCTATAACTTACCCATAATATCCATGTCATAAACCCATGTGATAATTTAGTGTATTAACCTGGTTAATAATGGTATGCAAATTTAAACATATATGCAGATTAGCAAGGTCTCTAGTTGCTGTGAATGGGTCATTTGTTTACAAGACAACAAGATCTGTATACCTGAGCGTAACATTTTCATAAGATTTACTTAACCTAATGACTACGGCAGGCAAGATATCTCGCCCGACATCACACTAGTCGATCTACTGTACACTGTATACAGTGCATTCCCCAATTCATATTTCCCGCCGTTTTCACTTGACAACAATGGCGGCACGTAGCAGTCATTTTCAGGGATCGATAGCTGAATGTGACAGCTATTTTGATAATAAATTTGATAATTTTACCAGCAACAAAAATCACCAAATATTGGGATATGAATCGGTTCATGTTTTTTTAAATATTCTGGTCAGAAAGCCACTGTTATCGGGAATAATGGACATAAATACTGGACAGCTGGCCACAGATATCTGTAAGTAAATGCGACTTTTTAGACTTTTTGCCTAATTTTAAACATTAAAGCCGCACACCCTAGTTCCATCCAGCGAAAATAAATTATAATTTGGTTAATCTACAAACCTGTAACACACTTAAATCACGTTTTTATCAAATGGAGTGAAAAAGCAGGTTTTATATCGATAAATACCATGGGAATCCCCATGTCCCAATTGCTTGAAATAATTTTGAAAGTTAGTATTCTGATGTCACCGGTAGATGTCGCTCGAAGGACAACAATGCCTACGTCACGACAAATTTCACAGACTTGGGGTGCGTTTCTTTCACCTCTCCTGGACATGTTCCAACTGGTTGTATCCCCTCTCCAGATATCGTAAGATTTGGTTTTAAGGGTTTGTAACGTTTTGTATTGAGACACTTACTTGTCTGAACTTTATTGTTACTGAAAATGTTCATGAACTATGAAGAAAAATCTCACAAATGAACAACAACAAATCAGATGTTGATTGCACGAACCGTGCACGAGAAAACAAACCGAACCAAAATGATAACGGTCACGTGGTATACCGACGTCTGTGACATTGAAATGGAAATATCCCCTCTAAAAATAGATTAGACCTTGTCTGCTCAACGTTTTTTTCTCAGAGGCACATGCCATTTTATGAAATACGAAAAATGCATTTTGTGGTATTACAAAAACCAGGATTACCAAAAAACCTTCAGGTGAATGGAAATGTATATTCTAAATAATAAACGGTAAGTAAAGTGCAATTTTATTTGTGAAAAAATGGGTTTAATAGCGAAAAACAACACGGTAATGGTTAACAACTAGCCGTAACTAGGGTGTGTTCCTTTAACTGATCTCAAATATTATGAAAAATTAGAAAAAGAATACTTACCGATTCAAATATGAACTTTATTTTATGTATTTATAAAACATTCAAGTGAATATATGCGAGTAAAATTATAAACTTGTACCCACTCAACATGTTTTTTGTCCAAAATTAATCCAGTAGTCTAAAGGTAAAAATGTGTGACGTCAAAGTAATTTGTGCTAATCGAAATGACGTCATATTACCGATGGAGGTGACTTTAGTACTGTAATTTACTAAATATCGAATGGAAATGTTATTTTAGAAGTGTTACAGGATAAACAGAATTCGCTACTCATGTTTTTAAATATGTAAAATATCAACCTCATCTAGTTAATCGGTATTTGTCTCGGCAGAACTTCAACAAATACCGATTAATGTAGCCTTGGTTGATATTTTACATATTAAAAAACACTTGTGACAAATCCTCCATTTATTAAATTAATAAAATATAGTAATATAATTAATATCTTTGATTGGTAATTTTCAAGGTCACTGATATCCAGGCCCTAGTCTAACTGGTGAAATGGGTGATTTTTTCGCCAAAAGTTGGCTCACTTCTTAACAATAACTTAATAATATTGTGTTTTTAACATAAACATACAACTGTTTTGCTTAAATTTTATTACCGAAATTAGTATCTTAGATTGAAATATAGCACAATTTGAACTCGGTGTATAATTTGGAGTCTTTCCGAATGAATGCCAAACATGACGAAACTTTGCAAAATGTACTAATAATGTTCACTTTGCCTATTTTTATCAAACCTTTCTCCTTTCTCCTGGGAAGGAAGCAGTCAATTCTCTCATTTTTTTTCAATTCTATTTTAGGGCCTGATGTCATTAAAGTTATACATTTATTTAGTAACTAGTACAAAAAAAAAGAGAGCTGATAACCCTATTCAAAACAGACAGAGTGATTGTACATTGATACTACTTACTAACATATAAGTTTAAGGTTGCTCTACCTATATACTCATAATAATTATAAACTTATAAACAGGATAGGGCTAGAAGACACTCAAGCTACGGTATTACATGGTTCATACAGAAATACAGAACCTAAATTTAGGGGCTTTTTAGGGTCAATGTATGTAAAATTTAGGGACTAAAACTTTGTTGTCCGCCATTTGCAATGACCTTTGAATCAAACTCAACAAAATAATGGAAGTGTTCAAGCGGGCTGTAGGAATCAACAGGGAACTGTCCTACAAATTTCATAAACATAAATACGTAGAATCCACATACATGTACATGTAGGCATAAATGTCTGATTCAGTTCAGATAATTTTAGAATATTCCATTTTATTTAGTTTGCACTGAGATAAAGACTCTTGATTAGTATTTTAGAAACATGTTTCATTTTAGAATGACCAATTAATCAAGCGCATGTTTCATTTTAGAATGACCAATTAATCAACGCTCCCTGAAAGTTTCTGTGACCAATACTGAACAATGTTTTACGAATGAATCGTTGGTATCATTTTGGCATTGTTTACACACCAAGGATGGTAGGTACTAGGTTCAGATCTCAGTCGAGGCATGGGATTTTTAATCCAGATACCGACTCCAAACCCTGAGTGAGTGCTCTGCAAGGCTCAATGGGTAGGTGTAAACCACTTGCACCGACCAATAATCCATAACTGGTTCAACAAAGGCCATGGTTTGTGCTATCCTGCCTGTGGGAAGCGCAAATAAAAGATCCCTTGCTGCCTGTCGTAAAAGAGTAGCCTATGTAGCGACAGCGGGTTTCCTCTCAAAATCTGTGTGGTCCTTAACCATATGTCTGATGCCATATAACCGTAAATAAAATGTGTTGAGTGTGTCATTAAATAAAACATTTCTTTCTTTCTTTGTTTACACACCAATGTTCGAGCGAGCACAGAGATCAACAAATGAAAGTAGATATCGCTGTATTTTCGGCAATTTATTTAATGTTTCCGGAAGAAGAAAAAATGTCTATCGATTTCAGGGCTTATATGGCCCAATTTAGGGTCTTTTGTAAACTTGCCCGTAAAATATAGGGCTTTTTAGGGCTAGATCATCAAAATAGGGACTTTTTAGGGCAATCCTTCAAATTTCAGGTCTTTTCAAGCATGAGCGAACCTTTTACTAATATCTTACTTTCTAAGTTGACACCCCAATCCAAATTTTCCTTTTCTTGAGGGTTGAAAAACTTCTACATCTGGAGGATCTAAAAGCAAAAATAATTAATATACTAGACAATATTATTATTTAAATTTAGTACATGTGTGTACATATACAGTACTATGACATTTATGACCCAGGAATGTAAACATTTTGCTGTATAATTGATGAACTGAAGGAAATAGGACAATCCTAGAATGACTTTTCAAAATCATTGTACAACAGACATGTGATTATTCATTAGTTTTATATAAAGAAGATACAAAGAAAATGTTTATGAATACAGGCACATACATGTAGCTAGGCATATGAACATATGCACATGAATATCACATAAAATAAAATAAAATAAAATAAATGTGGACATCACCTTTAACTTCAACAGAGTTCTGTCATACATCTTTCTAATTAAGGTTCAAGCATGCTGTCCTGGGCACACACCTCAGCCATCTGGGTTGTCTGTCCAGAACAATGGGTTAGTGGTTAGTAGTTAGTGATTAGTGAGAGACAAGTTGGTGTATATGTGTAGTGGCCGTACAACTACCCACCGAGTCGTTAAACTAACTCTGGGTGGGAGCTCGTACTGGGATACGAACCCAGTACCTACCAGCCAAGAGAGGTCAGTCAAATCTCAAGGGTGAATGTTCATATGAACATTTCATTTCAACTTACTTCCGTGCTTATATTCAATTAAGAATCAAGCACACTGTCCAGGGCACACACATCAGTTATCTGGGCTGTCTTTTCAGGACAGTGTGTTAGTGAGAGAGAAGAGGGTGTGGTGGCCATATACCTACCCACTGAGCCCTTAAGAACTCGCTCTGGGTTGGAGCCGGTACCGGGCTGCGGACCCTGTAGGCCTACCTATGAGCCTGTAGTCCTATGGTTTAACCATGACACCACCAAGGCCAGTCTATATGAACAGATGATGCTGATCGAGGTAGTTAACAGATGACAGGTGTAATCTGACCTTTCTGATCGAGGTAGTTAACAGACGACAGGTGTTATCTGACCTTTCTGATCGAGGTAGTTAACAGATGACAGGTGTAATCTGACCTTTCTGATCGAGGTAGTTAACAGACGACAGGTGTAATCTGACCTTTCTGATCGAGGTAGTTAACAGATGACAGGTGTAATTTGACCTTTCTGGTCGAGGTAGTTAACAGACAATAGGTGTAATCTGACCTTTCTGATCGAGGTAGTTAACAGATGACAGGTGTAATCTGACCTTTCTGATCGAGGTAGCTAACAGATGACAGGTGTAATCTGACCTTTCTGATCGAGGTAGTTAACAGACGACAGGTGTAATCTGACCTTTCTGATCGAGGTAGTTAACAGACGACAGGTGTAATCTGACCTTTCTGATCGAGGTAGTTAACAGACGACAGGTGTAATCTGACCTTTCTGATCGAGGTAGTGAACAGATGACAGGTGCAATCTCACAGTCAGTGGCTTGTGTAGATCAAGATTCCATGCTTCAGCAGTATCAGCCTGAAAATCACAGCAAAACAAAATAGCTTTAAGAATTGTATCTCGAAAACAGATTAGTATGGGCAGAACAACCTACTACTGCTGCTCCTACTGCTACAGGGCTTCTAGAAAATATTTTGTAAAATCCACTAGCCATGGGACCAGTGATTAAATTTTTTTACTAGCCACAATTAAAAATTCACTAGCCCTACTTTACTTTAAGTTAATACCATTTTACTAAATAATAGTAATAATCAGATATGTCATATAAAAAGGGAAACAGAGCTTAAAACACTAACTTTGGGGGTTTGGGTGGGGACAGGATATTTGTATTTACAAAATAAGACTTAACTGCAACTTTCTTTTTCACTAGCCATCGGACATGGCAATAGTAGTTATTTACTAGCCCAACATGGAATATCACTAGCCATGGGAGTGGGGCTACCATAATCTAGAAGCTCTGCTGCTACTACCACTACCACCACTGCTACTAAAACTACAACATCATACAGATTTCATGATGAATAAATTCACCTTAAAATCTTTATGCAGATATATAGATCAGGAACATTTTGTTTCGTATCGCATCGCAATTTTCTATACAAGTTGCAGAGATTGCTACACAATTTCAAAACCATTAAACAGTGGTTGCTAATCAATTTTTAATTGACTAGAAATATCGATAATCAAGATTTTGAAAACAAAATGTTCCCTGTAGATATCATAATAATTTTATATAATTTATACATATTACACATTATATTTCATAAAGGAGATACTCACATAAAGGAATGATATTGGTATATTCATCTCTACATCAATTTCACCAATAGACTCCAACAATCTGTTAAAAAAGATCACATAATGTATACTATTTGCATGACCATTATGTATTATTGTGGCTAGCACTGAAACTACAATAATTATAGTATAATTACTATATAGCGATGAACAATTTTTCTCCCCACCTTTCCCTACATGTGCACAGTTTTGGATGTACACAAGACAACATTATAATTGATAACGACAGAATTGACTTTTTGATGCATTATTGTGGCTAGCACTGAAACTACAATAATTATAGTATAATTACTATATAGCAATGAACAATTTTTCTCCCCACCTTTCCCTACATGTGCACAGTTTTGGATGTACACAAGACAACATTATAATTGATAACGACAGAATTGACTTTTTGATGCATTATTGTGGCTAGCACTGAAACTACAATAATTATAGTATAATTACTATATAGCAATGAACAATTTTTCTCCCCACCTTTCCCTACATGTGCACAGTTTTGGATGTACACAAGACAACATTATAACTGATAACCACAGAATTGACTTTTTGATGCATCGGTCTTCCATATTCAGTGGGCAAGACGTAGCCAAATGGTAAAGCACTTGATTGATGCATTGTCGGTTTGGGATCGATCCCCATCAGTGGGCCCATTGGGCTATTTCTCGCTCCAGTCAGTTCACCATGACTGGTACATCAAAGGTCGTGGTATGTGCTATCCTGTCTATGGGATAGTGCATATAAAAGATCCCTTGCTGCTAATCGAAAAGAGTAGCACATGAAGTGGCGACAGTGGGTTTTCTCCCTCGATATTTTTTGTGTGGTCCTTAACCATATGTTCGATGCCATATAACCGTAAATAAAATGTGCTGAGCGCATTGTTAAAAATAAAACATTTCATTTCCATATTCGGTGCCAACACTTCACGTGGATGTAACGGGGAGTAAATATTTGTAATTAGTTTATTTTAATATTTACTGTATATGTATTTTATTTCAGTTTTCTAAGCTGCGATATTCTGTTGAGAATATCATATTTTGTTTGGACAACGCCCTAGCTTGTTATCAGCCAATAGCCAATGACATGGTTTTATTTTATCATGTGATGTTTCATGTAACATACGTGCAACATTCACATACACAGACAACACCATAAGATTTTCATTAAGAGGGGTCTGTTGGTCTTTTTTCTGATTCATCGTCATTCAACACAGCACAGGTTTGAATAATATGCATGTATTGGTGGTTTTAAGTTGGCACATTATTATAAATTGTATAAATATATCTAGTAAACTATAACTAATAATGAGTAAATGAATATGTATTAAAGTAATTTAGAAGTTTCATTTTAATCACATAACTAAAGTAGTAATGAGTAAAAGGTATTTAATTAAAACTAGTTATTTTAATCATAGTTAAATATAACATCTCATTTTAATTACAACTAAAGTATTATTCTGTATTGGTACAATAGCTTATAAAGTGTTATTTATTTATAGGTTTCGATGTGACAGTTTCATATTTCTGTGAGACTCATCGCCCACAGTGAAGGTGTGTAGTTGTTTTATTGTTTAAATCATCTGCGGTGCACATGTTGCACGAGCGTAATGGCCTGCGCTTGTTTCACTTGCAGCGATTTCTATTATATTGTCAACGATTTGAATATGCATTGTATTTCTACACGTCTTAATTTCTTATTTATAGTTTTGATTATATTTTTATATGCTTTTAAATTGAAGTATGATGAAAATGTGAATATTAATGAACGAATATAAGTATAAATAACATAATGTTGTAGATGTGATATTCGTGATTACTAATGTATTATTTTTATTTTTGTAGAGTCGTGTGTATAATTGTTTTATAAGTTCTGGTTCCACCTGGGAATAAATTCCTGAACCTTGACCTCGCCTTGTTTTCTGTCAACAACAACGAGTGTGTTACATGGACAACATAAACATTTTGGTTTATAGGTCCCCAGCCTATTTAGGAATGTTCACTGGAAGAGAAACAGCACAAAAAGATATTGTATCTGTATTTAACGTAACTATTCTTATTTAGGAATGTTCACTGGAAGAGAAACAGCACAAAAAGATATTGTATCTGTATTTAACGTAACTATTCTTATTTAGGAATGTTCACTGGAAGAGAAACAGCACAAAAAGATATTGTATCTGTATTTAACGTAACTATTCTTATTTAGGAATGTTCACTGGAAGAGAAACAGCACAAAAAGATATTGTATCTGTATTTAACGTAACTATTCTTATTTAGGAATGTTCACTGGAAGAGAAACAGCACAAAAAGATATTGTATCTGTATTTAACGTAACTATTCTTATTTAGGAATGTTCACTGGAAGAGAAACAGCACAAAAAGATATTGAATCTGTATTTAACGTAACTATTCTTATTTAGGAATGTTCACTGGAAGAGAAATAGCACAAAAAGATATTGTATCTGTATTTAACGTAACTATTCTAGTGTGGTATCCAGCATGTAAGCTGTTGCTCGCTGAATACAAATTAAAGTTGATGTTGTTGAATATATAGAGGATTTGTCACAAGTGTTTTCTAATATGTAAAATATCAACCTAGCTAGTCTAGGCTGATCAGTATTTGTCGAGGCAAATACCGATTAACTAGATGAAGTTGATATTTTACATATTAAAAACCATGAGTAGCAAATTCTATTTATCCTATAACACTTCTAAAATAACATTTTAATTTGATATGTTTAGTAAATTAAAGTTCTGAAGTCGCCTCACCAGTAATATGATGTCATACACTTTTAACTAAATCTTAATAGGTATACAGATCTTGTTAACTGTAAATAAATGACCCATTTACACCCAAAAATTATTAATGGTAAACATCAAATGGGTTTATGACATGGATATTATGGGTAAGTTATAGGATATAGTATAAATTTCATTACTAATTTGCCAAAAAGGTAGATTGCAAATCGTCTGTTGTTTATAGATGTACCGCCATTTTTGTTCATTTAGAAACACGAATTTGGCAACAGATAGCTTTTTATCAGTAAATTTGTCAAATTGCTAATATTTTATGGGCTTCATATGACATGTCCCCTGCGCATGCTGTAACCTCACCGTGGTGCACGGGTGTAACATTCTCTTTGAGAATGGCCAATATAACACAAATTGAAATTTTTAGTAAAAGTCAGTATCTATCTGTGATATTTGTATTTTTGCACAGTTCTTTACAATGTTTTTATTTAAATTTTGAATTTTTATATGGATGTTGAACATCACCTTATTTGTTTGCATTACCATAGTTTGACACCCAATATTCGATGTATTTTCCATGCTGGGGTGTCGTTAAACATTCATTCATTCATACAACATGTCCACCCTGGGTATCTCAGTGGTTAAGAAAGAGAATACAAACACAGCTACATGCCATACCTGTATGACAGGGAATCATCTCCATAGAGAAGATGAACTTTGTCCATGTCCTCAGCCAAATGGCTATTTATTTTTTCCGATTCGGCCGCCTCTTGATCATTCTGAGAGAAAAAAAGAGAAATAGATGTAGATATAAACAAACACAAATAAATGTAAATAAAAACAAAGTTAAGTCTGTTTTGTTTAACGACACCACTAGAGCATATTGAGTAATTAATCATCGGCTATTGGATGTCAAACATTTGGTAATTCTGACACGTACTGTAGTCATCAGAAGAAATCCGCTATACTTTTCCAAATACAGCAAGGGATCTTTTATATGCATTTTCCCACAGACAGGAAAGCACATACCACGGCCTAGGACCAGTTATTGTACACTGGTTGGAATGAGAAAAACCCTCAGAAAGAAAGAAAGAAACAATGACACTATATTTAGGCTATTAAATAAACTTCTATTTCGTATCATGTTTATATCCCAAGTAAAATAAGTTTCAATTGTCACAGCTTTAGCTGAAAATTATAAATGAAAATTATTTCATGATGGACATCAACATGATATGAAATAGGGGCAAGTTTAACATCCTATTTATCACCCATTAATCAATTTCAATTTATATCATTACACTTGTTTGATTAATAATTTGGTACAGTCGTAGTGCACCAGTCGTATAAGTTTGCTGATAATTGTTTTTTATCATATCCGGATGAAAGTAAAAGAAATAACAAACAATCCATACAATTAAATTTAAAACATACTTAATAGTAATAATGCTAAAAGTTCACATTTTAATATGATTTATTTTTTAGTTCTATAAAACAATAACTGTCAATAAGACAAACTACCAATATAAAGTGACATCATCAGATATAACATTCCCATACAACATTATTTTACATTCATCGAGGAAAGAACAAACTCACGTTGCTACGGACCAATAAGATGACGTTATATTGTAATGAATGCAACAGAAATTTAATTATAAAGAAACAAAGAAATGTTTTATTTAACGATGCACTCAACACATTTTATTTACAGTTATATGCCATCAGACATATGGTTAAGAACCACACAGATATTGAGATAGAAAACCCACTGTCGCCACTTCATGGGCTACTGTTTTCGATTAGCAGAAAGGGATCTTTTATATGCACCATCCCACAGACAGGTTACTACATACCACGGCCTTTGATATACCAGTTGTGGTGCATTGGCTGGAACGAGAAATAGCCCAATGGTCACACTGAAGGAGATCGATCCCAGACCAACCACGCATTGAGCGAGCACTTTACCAATGGGCTACTTCCCGCCCCTGAATGTAATGGAAATTTAATTATAAAAACTATAACCTCCATCTCATGATACAAGCGCTTTACCATCCTGCCCCCTTGAATTATAAAAACTATAACCTCCATCTCATGATACAAGCGCTTTACCATCCTGCCCCCTTTAATTATAAAAACTATAACCTCCATCTCATGATACAAGCGCTTTACCATCCTGCCCCCTTTAATTATAAAAACTATAACCTCCATCTCATGATACACGCGCTTTACCATCCCGCCCCCTTGAATTATAAAAACTATAACCTCCATCTCATGATACAAGCGCTTTACCATCCCGCCCCCTTTAATTATAAAAACTATAACCTCTATTTCATCATTTAGATGATCTTCCATAACATAGTATCCGTCATAATCCTCATCATCATCATCATCATCACCACCAGACACACATTCCTTGTAGTCAGAATCGTCCGACTCTTCTCTATTCAACCGATTGTAGCCGATGTCCGTATCATTCTCTGTACTCTCCTTCTTCTGTTTACAAAACAGCTCTGAAAACAATTAAACCTTTGGCTCAGCTACATGTACAATACTATCAACAATCATTCAGTTACCAGGCATCGAAATAAGCATTGTGTCTGGTAACCCATTTACAGGTTACCACAAATTATAGCCTGGTAACCTATAGGTTACCACAACTATATGAAAGTTAGAATTGAATTTCTTTTACTACTACTTATTTATCTAGTGGGTGCTGCTTAAACGCAGATTGCCGAAAAAAATAATAATTCATTTTCAAGAGCGGAACTCTCAATCCTGCATGGGGGGATCAGACGATCCCCCTGTTCCCCCCTGGCTACGGGCCTGACATGGTACTTAATATGTTTGCTTCAAACATTCAAACGAAGTACCTTATGACTGTGCATAATAGACCCGTATGAGTTTATAATAAAGAGACCATCTTGAGTTTGTAGCTACATTATCAAGCTGTCAGCTAGTCTAATCTGTTATAAATAAAACTTACATCTTTCTTAGGTTAAATAATCTTGCTTCGAATTTAAATAGTTGTATATGCAATACAGTTACATTTCTGACCATTCTCAGGTCGGTAGCAACCAAGAAGTCGGAGGGGGGGGGGGGGGGGGGGGGGGACTATAGCCCCTCTTTTATAAACCATGTTTAAAATATGGCTTTTGCCCTCCCCACCAACTAGACTGTGTCCCTCCACTACTGATTGTGCCCCCTCCCCTCCCCCAACTCCAATATCGTTCCTACGAGCCTGATTCTAATGTTTTATATACCATAGCTCAACTTTTATATGCATCATTTAATTTTATTCCAAATACCGAACAAAATTTTAAATAACTTTATGAAAGGAAATCCCGACAAGATTCATGAATGTATTTATCTGTATAATGCTTTATAAATATTTAAATTATGTTAAATACAATAAATATCTGCATACATACACGTGTGCACACATTAATATTATTTCAGCCCATATCCGATATTTATTGTGTATGAATCCGAACCGATGGTTTGTCGGGCATTAACAACAAAATATTTTTTATTTTGTGATAAGCAATAATTCATAAATGTCTCCAATAAGTCTTGTTGGATGTCGACAGAATTTTCGGATTCCCTACTGATAGAATAATTAATCATGGAGATATTCACATTCCTATTGCGTGGCCTCCCATTGTCTATGCCCCCCAACTTGTCCACAGGTCTATTTTTGCGAGATCTCGCGTGAGTTCGCGGTTTGCTTCCTCGAGTTACCTCACAACGGGCACATGCGCAGTGGAATGTGAAAGTGGTCTATTGCACAAGTGCACGCGAACATTGATGCAATTCCTTACGAGAAAATGAAATGTGGAAGTCCAGAATGCATTGCCTGGTTTACATTCGGAAATGAAACTACCGTTAAAGTTGAAATTTTTGTCAAGAAAGAAACATCGTTCTCGACTTTTCTTACATGTCGTAACCTCCCGGTAACCTGAACGACCGTTCTCGACTTATTTCGATGCCCAAGTTACAACATTATTATTATAGCAACTACAAGCAACCCATGCTTAGCACAGGAATATTTACACAGCTAACTGTGGGTCAGCAGAAAATTTCACAAAATTATTTATTAAAGTTAAGAAATTGCAAAAATTCACCGGTAAGGATCTAATAAAATATCCTGTAATCATACTCTTAGTGATCTTACCATCTCGAAGTTGAAGCAACAACACATGGATTGGTTTATGTACAAGGTTTGTAGTCTCATTTTTGGCATGGTCTGTGAGAACACTGTTTTCTACAACAACAAAAACATTAGCAAGGGTAAAAAATGAAAACAAAATTAACCTTTTATACTAATTACATGTGATGAGTTCTTATTTTTGTTATTGTACCAATAAAGAAAATATGATTAAAATGTTTTAATCATGGGCTTGAGTTGTTTATTTAACAAAATGCAAGGCACAAAATACGAGACACGAGAGACGGAATCTACAGTTGCCTGTGTACGTCAAAGAATATACCGGTATATCAATACCCAACAAACATTTAATAAAATAGTGATTTTTTTCCCTTCTAAATAAGTGATGTTTGAGAGAGAGAGTGAGAGTGAGAGTGAGAGTGAGAGTGAGAGTGAGAGACAGACAGACAGAGACAGAGGGAGGGAGGGAGGGACGAGAGAGAGAGAGAGAGAGAGAGAGAGAGAGAGAGAGAGAGAGAGAGAGAGAGAGAGAGAGAGAGAGAGAGAGAGAATACACCAAATCATTCAAAGTACACACAGTTCATGTATATATTTTAGGGATGTCTACCCATACACACACAGCCAACACCTTCCTCATCCAGAATCCTATCTCATATAGCTCTGGGAATCAGTTGGAAATTCATCATGGATAATGGCTCAACCGATGTGATGATCAATTATAAAACTCCATCACTGATTGTGTGGGAAAATGTTAACTGTAATTGTTCCTCCAGTTTAGATGTCAGATATACTGGAGTTTGTGTTTTATGTGTTTTCATGTGTAAATAAAGAAAAAAAAGAATTTAAATAGTTAATAAAAGTAAAAATTAGCAATTTATTGAGTACACATGACAATATAGGTACATGGTCCTTATAATTCAAATCCTTCTTATGTTCATATAATTCTAACCAATTGTGTGATCAATAGTTGATCGGTTGGTGCCAACCGATTATATAACCGAAGATGAAATTCCAACCGATTCCCAACAATTATAACTGATCACTAACGTGGATAATCATCTGGGGAGATACACAAAGAATATTCCTTGGGTCCGTCCTGGTCATGTTGACAGGTGAAGGTCAAAGTGGTATCATGTAGCATAAAATCTACAACAAGAAACACAGAATTATGTTAATAGTCTGCATTAAAAGGGAACCGATGAATTGACATGTACATGTTAAACCCATACCAACTTTCACTATTACTACCGGTAATTAAACCCAAACCAACTTTCACTATTACTAATTAAACCCATACCAACTTTCACTAAATTACTAATTAAAATAGTTTTAGTTATTAATTAATTTGTTCCCTTATTTGATTTGAGTTGACTGCATTGCATTTCATTTCATTATTTAATTTTGTATTTCTCACAAATACATACATGTATATATACATATGTTTTTAGAGTAATAAAAAATACACTTCATAGTATTTGCATACATGTTACAAATACCAAGAAGATTTCGGGTTGATACCCTAAAGAATAAAATTAAGTAATGTCTTAGGGTTGCAGAAATGGAAAATATTTCACTAGCCCCACTAACCAGAACCAACTAAAATTGACTAGCCCGCCAGAATTTCTACTAAAGTAGTGTCGGAAATAGAATAAAACTGATTTTCGTCGATTATGTCTTTCATATTAAACTGACAAGTAAATATTTTGTAAACATCTATTTAATAATACACTACCTAATTTAGCATTTACTTGTTTGGGTTGTCATTGGTGTACAAAGTGGTGTTTACTCTTGAAATTAAAAGAAAGATGTCAGTAAACAGGCAATTTGTGCTCTTTATTGAGCATTAAAGGGACATTCCTAAGTTTGCTGCATTGTAAGGTGTTTCCGACATGATAAATATATTTTCTTTATTAGAATATCAGTGTCTGTATATTCATTGTGTTTCTGGTCGTCTTAATATTTGTAAGAAGCCCAAACTGGATTTTGTTTTCAAATAATTTCGCACCTACGAGAGAAAAAATATTTTAGGAAATAAAATGAAAGTTAACCTAGTACAGATATTAAAACGATCAGAAATACATTTACTATACAGCCACTGATATTTTTGCAGAAAAATATATTTGATATGTAATTACAATCGTTTAAAAGTCTCTGTTAGTCGATCACATCTTAAAAAATTGCTGCAAACTCAGGAATGTTTCTTTAATCCTAAGGGACATTCCAAATTCCATAGCACCAACCCCCCACCCCCCATCCATCCCCACCCTGCCTGTTACCGATGCTGGTCGGGCTGCTGGTGCTCTCTTGTTCCTGCCAGAGCAAGCGGTCCATTCTCCCACCCACCCCAATGCATTCCTGTCCTGGACGGAGATGGCCGAGGCCAGCACATATGCCCATGACAGGCGTGCGCTAAAACACCTTGCAGTAGGACTTTCCTTTGGTAGTCACGTATAAAGAACATTATAAATACTTTTATCTCGACTTCATGTAAAATTCTTTAATCTCATTGGTTGTTTGCCGTTGGACAAATCCCTTATACCTCTGTGGGCAGAGCCAAATTCTCTTCATCTTCATAAATCAAGGCTAATATTCATTCCTCGTATTCAGCCTTGATACATGTAGTCAAGATTACTGATATCCACTACTAGCGCCCTTTATTGGAAGAAAAATTTTAACACCGATTATGTCCCTTACACGATGACATCGCTGACCAATCACAGCATCGGTAACGTGTGACAATCTTGAAAGCAATATAAAAAATTAACCGCCGGACGCTTACGCTGCCATCTTTGTTTACAATAAAAAGGGAATCTATAAGGAGCGTTGCGATTCGTTGCAATCAGATCTCATCGCATCCATTTTGTGGCACGATTTCTTGACGACATGTATCAAGGCTGAATACGAGGAACGAATATTAGCCTTGATTTATGAAGATGAATTCTCTTATACCCCGTCTGTAATTTCCAACAGTTTCCAGCCACCCCAGTTAATGTTAAAGCAATAATTTTTTAACTACATACATTTCTGATAAAAAAAAAAAAAAAAAAATAATATCTGTTTCAGACAATTTCGTATTACAAACATTTGAAGTTAAAAACTTGTTTATCGATGGAACTATTTTTCGACACTGGCAAGTGGTTTCGTTCGTGTCCGCGTGGTACGGCTCCGTTAATAAATTGTTAACAATTATTGTTTGGCGTTATTTCGATTATTTGGCTATATGCAATCCTACAGGAATATTCGGAAAATCATTATTTATTCCAGTTTTGTGTACGCAAATCACGTATTGTCAACCTAGCAAGGCTTTTGCTGTATGATGTCATGCAAGAGGCATGACGTCATTATTGTAAGACGCTAGCTACATTCTGTCACATTAAAAAAGCATTTCTAAACTCTAATTCATAAATAAATATACAAGTTTTGTGTTGTTATCGCAAAACTTAAAGTTATTTGTATTTACTGCACTTCAACAAATGATTTAAAGAGTATGTTTATTGAAAATCTACTCTGAAATACTCGAGTCGAGTCGGGCTTATGTCACGTGACCTATATTTTTGGTCAGTGACCGAAAATATAGAGATTTATCTAGTCATCATATCTTGCCACTGTATACAGTGATTGCTGGATAAAAAGCCATATACCCCTCGTGATGCTTCTACAACTTATAATAATAGAGTTATGGTTTGGGTTAGGGTTAGTGACAGTGCCAAAAGAAAGTCCTTCTAGCTCCACAAATATCAGTCCGTAACATCTGCCATCAAACTTAGTTGACAACAGAATTGAACTACACAAAAACATACAGATCTATACACACTAGCCCGAGTACTCTGACTGTAAGAGAGCTAGATGGACATTCGGACATAAATACGCTCTCATTACAGTCAGAGACCAAGCTATGTATTTTTTTGGCAATTCCTGACAACCAAAAAGTTGGCAAAGATTTCCGCTCTAATACCACAACAATCCTATGTTTGACGTTAAATACCTTTACATCGATAATTTTCGAGTTAACTGATTAAAAAAAATCCACATATTAATCACTAATACACATAATACAGAAAGAAATCCGACAGCACCCACATTCAGCTACGCTTCGTGACACTCCATCGCAAGAATTACAAAGCTCAGTGACCTATTTCATGACGTAGATCACGTGATCGCCCACTGGGCGATTCCGCCTGGTAGACGGAATGGCTGAGTGGGCGATCATGTGACGCAACGTCACGATATAGGTCGGCGAACTTAGAATTCTGCTGTCCGGAGTTTGCCGTAGCGTAGCTGAATGTGGGTGCTGTCGGGTTTCTTTCTGTAGTGTGTGCATTAGTGATTAATATGTGGATTTTTTTTTATCAATTAACTCGAAAATGATCGATGTAAAAGTATTTAACGTCAAACATAGGATTGTTGTGATATTAGAGCAGAAATCTTTGCCAACTTTTTGGTTGTCAGGAATTGCCAAAAAAATACATAGCTTGGTCTCTGACTGTAATGAGAGCGTATTTATGTCCAAATGTCCGTCTAGCTCTCTTACAGTCAAAGTACTCGGGCTATATAATATAGTATATACCATCAACGTTCCAAACTGCGTTCAAAAACACGAAATACGATATTTACGGAAATATTATTCTACATTTGTCAGCTACAATACGTGAAACAAAATAGATTTTAATCATTTAACGTAAAAAAATCTACAATTTGGATGTAAAACAAATCCATTCTAGTAAACAAAAGTGAAACACCCTACAGTAAACAGGAAAAAGTGTGACGTTTCTAACTGCGTTCAGGCGCATGCGTTTGCAAAAAGTATCGTAATGCGCATGTGCAGTTCATTATTTTTCATTTTTAAAACAACTACATGAAAAAATATATGTTTCTTAATTATGCACAGTTGCCGAACACTTAATTTATTCAATTTTTTTAAAGGAAAAATTCAATTTGTCAAGCGTTCTGGTCCGGTCCGCGTTTTATCAACACACATCGCTCACACTTGATTTCAATACTGATAGGCATTATCTCCATACCTGCGCATAGTTTGTAAAATATAAAACAATTTAATGAATTGATTCTAAATTAACAAAATTTATATACTCAAAATTATTTACAACTGTTATGAATGGATTATGAATACTATTCACTACAATAGAGGCACAAAAATGTAGCATACCTTTTGCAGATCGAATATAATAATTGAAAACAAATTCTAACAACAGAGGTCCTAAAAATCATAAAAATTAAATTCTTTGGCCTTGTTGATCTGGCACGTGTGAGGTCATGTGACACGCATCGAATGTTAATTCATCTTTCTCCATTTTAAGTCAATTTCTACGAGTCATGTGGACCCCATATTGGTAATTTTAAGGAATAAACAAAAACGACTTAGTGAAATTAATGGTTTTAGGGGTTTGTAAAGTTTTGTATTTACTTTTCTCAACTTTATTGTTTATAAAAATGTTCCTGAACTGTGAAGAAAAAACTTATAAATGAACGACATGCCGATGACAACAAATCGGATGTTGATTGCACGAACCGTGCATCAGAAAACAAAGTGAACGGAATTTGAAGCATAACGCAGTTAGGGACGTTGACGATACACACTTGAGGATACATTCAACTCACGCATAAATGGCCAGCCATATTGGGTAGACAAGGACATTGCTTTGTCAACATCCGAGAAAAACTGATCAGATCTAGAAGACATTATTGCAAGCTTTTAATATTTTACAAAATAACACAATAATAATATTATACTGGATACCGGTACTTTCGGTTTGTATGACAAATGTTGACTGCTTGAGCAATACATATTCTACTTCCGGGTTTCTGGGATTCGATGTACGCATGTGCAAATACGATTCCTCTCGGAACACCTCGCTAATTTCCCTACCGTCTCCTTGTCATTCGAAAATCCTCGGTTTTTTACCAGTGGAATATGTTGGCTACTGGATAATATCTAATAATAAAATGTTTGTCACCCATACTAAATTCAAAAACTATAGAATAAAAATAATTTATTTGCATAACACCCGCATATGGGCAGAGCAAAAATAACAATATAATATACATTTAACTGCAGTAACAATAACATAAATATACATTAATTACATGAACAAACATCTGCATCAACAAATACATATGTAATTTAAGCCTTATTACTAGTGATAATAATATTTAGGTAAAGCAAATGTTGTCAGAAGTGTAGAGCCATGAAAAACCATCAATTCGTACCTATGGCGTTCGTGAATTATTTTTCACGAATCCACACCCCCTCGTACATTCTCCATTAGTTTATACAGACGTGAAATGCAAGCAATTTGAAATTACTTCCAACTCATATGCTTTCACGCAACTTAAGCATCGCTTTACAAAATTGCAAATGATAGGGCATAATTCCGGAATATTGTTGCTTGTAAGAAAAAAAAAAAAATCATTATTAGTCAAAAAAGAAAAATGTGATTCTTGTTTTATTATTTTAGTATGTAAATCATTTCTAAAAACATTATATGTAGGGCACTTGATATATATTAAGTAGCTACCCCTTTTATTTTTTGACGGACTGTTCAAAACTACGTCTATCTTCCTTCATAGAAATGCGCATCATTTCCTTTTGGCTTTAGTCCTACGGGACATTTCAAATTCCATAGCACCACTCTCCGCCTGTTACCGACCCCGTTCGGACTGCTGGTGCTCCCTTGCACCTGTCATTGCAGGCCCCTCCCTTCTAACCCACCCCACATCACCCCTTTTCCTGTCCTGGACGGAGGAGCCGGCCGAGACCGGCACCTGTGCCCAGGACAGGCGTGCGCTACAACAGCTTGTTCCGATCGATGTGCACGTTACAGTCTGACCTGACCTGCCACCCATGCCTTTTTTTTATTTTAGGAACTGAAATTGGGATCAGACAAGCCACGTGGTTTCTAAATGGGAGGGAAAGCAATTAAAGCTAATTGAACTTTGAAATAAAAATGTACTTTCTGTTGACACATTATATTAGGTCTCAGGCCGGTACGCAGGATTTTTAAGGGTGGGGTGTGAGAATTCCAGCAATGGCTACTTAGTCTTAAGACTCAATAAATATCACCCCCCTAAAAAACAAAACAAAACAAAAATAAAAAGAACCATTTACGTAACGTTATCAAACTTTGATAGAAAAATGTGGACCATTGGTACTTTGGGGGGGGGGGGGGGTGCGTACGTCCCCGTCGCAACCTGTTCATAAGCTACGGGCCTCGATATGCATGTATATAGTTCGCGGGCGCTTGGTGGACGAGAGATTGCTGCTTTAAATAAACGTCATGATGGTTCGGTAATCATGACGTCATCCATGTGACAAATTTCGGTACTGCCTGTTGCAGACTGCATCTTTTATTATGAAGTTAATTACTACTGATCACTAATGATGCAATTAGTTATAAAAAAGTAGCAAGTATTAACAATAATGTACCTGAAAGATTTGAAAACGAAGTCGGAAGAAGGCGAATATTGGGAATCACGGACAGAGTTCGTTCTGGCATGTTTGGGCTACACGGTTGGATTTGGAAATGTGTTGATCTTTCCAAACACGTGTTTAAAGAATGGGGGTGGTAAGACATATTCAGCTTGACCCATTTGCCTATTATACACCAACGAAGGAAAATCGGCAGCAGGCGCGTTTGAAAGAAATTTAGCATGTGGGTTTTTCAGGTGCGTGTGCAGGGGAAAGACTTCGGGCTCGAAACCCTCCCTGCTCAAGCAAATTTTCTTTTTTGTCTATATTTTTCGGTGGAGCATGACGACCCTCAATATTTCATTTAATTTTAACTTATTTTCGTGGTTATATCTAATTAATGTTGAAGCACGCTGTCCTGGGCACACACCTCAGCTATCTGGGCTGTCTGTCCAGGACAGTGGGATAGTTGTTAGTGGTTAGACCCTCTATAATCTTTGGTGACCACACACCCTCCCATAGTAAAATTGCTGTGCATGTGTCAAGTCTAGACTACACTATAGTAAGCATAGTTTTTAAGAGTGGTCATGCTACCCCAGAAAATAAATTTAAAAAACCCAAAATGCTTGAAATGGGTGTTTCGACACCCCCCCCCCCCACACACACACATCCCCCATAACCCCTCTAAGTAAAATGTGCCACTGCAGCTGCATAATTAATTAAGGGACAGACCCTAGTTTCAGCCCATGAAAATTAACCCTAAGTTTAGTTAATCTACAAACCTGTAACACATTTGGATAACTTACAGTTGAGTGAAACAGAGAGTCTGTGACTTTGAAATCCTGAAATACCCGCTAAAAATAGACTAAAACATAACTCCATAACTGTCACCTCTCAGGTGCACATGCTTTTTTAGAAATATGAGAAATGCATTTTGTGATATTAAAAACACCATGATGACCAAAAACACTTCAAATGCATAGAAGTGGATAATCTAAACCATAAAATCTAAGTAAACTATGATTTCAGTTATCAAAAACAGCTTTAATAGTAAAAAATATGCCTTAGTGTTTAAAAACTAGGGTATGTCCCTTTAACATGTTATACTAAATTTGAGTTGTTCATGATTATAATATATTAAATTAGTCAATACTTTGAAATTTGTGTTACCAGTTTAGGACACCATCAAGCCTATGTCTCCATGCTCACCTGGATAGTTTTATGAGAATGGCAATTTGATCACCTTACAATAAAAATTTAAATAAGGCCCCATAAAAACAATTATCAGTCGTTACCATCACCCATATCAAAAGAAGGAAGGAAATGTTTTATTTAACGGCGCACTCATTTTATTTACGGTTATATGGTGTCAGACATATGGTTATGGACCACAGATATATAGAGAGGAAACCCTCTCATGGGCTACTCTTTTCGATTAACAGCAAGCAGTGTTTCTGCTAGAAAGAAATTTTTGGGTATGGCACTATGGAATTGAATGCAACCACAGTCAACAGGGAATATGGGAGGCCTCCCCCAGAAAGAAAATGGGTTAAGTTTAGGGTTAGGGTTAAGAAAATCATACATTAATGATAAGAGTAATTAATTTTGTCAAACGGTTAACTTTAAAAAAATAATCTGCCAAGGAGTTCTAATATATTTCTAAATTATAGAATTTGTGTAATAATTACAGATTTAGTAGCACAGTGAAACCTGTCTAAACCGGTTCCTGTTGGGACCTATAATATTTATTAGTAGCACAGTGAAACCTGTCTAAACCGGTTCCTGTTGGGGACCTATAATATTTATTAGTAGCACAGTGAAACCTGTCTAAACCGGTTCCTGTTGGGGACCTATAATATTTAGACAGGATCCTGTGCTTAGAGGGTCGCGTTCTAGAATTCAGAAAACTCTGGGCCATGAAACTTAGCCGGTTTTCACAGGATTCTGGTTTGTTCAGGGTCTGGTTTAGACAGGTTTCACTGTATTTATCATTTTATACTATAGTTTGAATGTTGTGACACTGATACAGATTTTCTTGTCTGATTGCAGTGTCATTTTTGATCATGTACACTGTCATGCTGTTTATACTTGGTTTTCCTATCTGCTTTCTGGAAATGTTTATTGGCCAGTTCACCAGCAGTGGTCCGGCCACGTGCTGGAAATTTGCAAGAATTTTTAAAGGTATATATACGCTATGATATCAAAAACACACACATGCACACACACACACGCACACACACACACGCAGATACACAAACAGTAATTTTTAGGAATGCTTAACTTGAAATTTTTTCACATGCATATATACCACGAAGGTTTCATGCACGCCCGTCACAGGCGTAATCTCTGACTTTCGCCAGTGACTAAGTCCAGGATGGTGGGGGTGGGGGGGGAGGGGGGGGTAAGTTTGAAGTGGGCGGAATTTGGAATAATTTTTTTTTTACTATTGTTAATAAAAAAAACTAGGTCCTACGGAGAATAACCTGCTGTATCCTACACATGTCTGGACTAAGAAATTAAACCCAAATTTTTTTTGAATGCTCGGACTAAAAGGTTTTAAGGTGATTTGAGCAATTGAACGGGCGCCAAAGTAAAGTGCGTTGGACTATTTACAAAAAAATAAACATTAAGAATTTTGATCCACGGCCCAAATTTTTTAAGTCCAACTAAGCTCAAAAAGGAGGTTACCTGTCCTAGGTAAGGTTGGCTATCTACGGCAAGTCAAGAGGTAGGCTGGCACTCAAGTTCGGGACTTGATTCTTCTTGGTTAACAAGTCTGTGATGACGATGTGGTACCCGGTGCCGCAGATGGCCTTCATCATCCTGTGTATGGTGTGGCTATCCATTTCAGCGAGCAGGATTGCTTGTCGGAAGTCTCCTTGGCACCAGTGCATCACTATCAGACCCAATCCCCTGTTCTTGATCTTGAGTGAGTGAAGCTCATAGTCACTTCCATCTGGAAGTGGCCTCCAGTTCTGGTTACAGAACCTCCCTCAACGTCGCCGGGTCTGTGGTGTCCCCCTGGACCAGCTGTCTGTATTGGCCCTTGATCTTGCCAGTGGCTAAGTGCCATGCTTCTTGCTTGTCAACAGGGGGTGGCGGTTGTCTATCCTCTTGCGGCTTGGCTGCTGGTGAAGTCGCCTTCTGCTTGGCCGCCGCAACAACAACGGGTGCCGACTTGACGAGAGCGGTAGGTATAGTTAACCACTTCACATTGGGAGTGGAAGTTGGTGGAGTCGCCCTCGGTGCTTGACACATTCCTATGTCAAGTTGCGAGTACGTCGCATTGGGGGACTCTGGAGCTGTTGGCTGTCGTGTCCTCTTCTGCGGAGTAGGTGGGGGCGGCGACGCAGAAGGGACCGCCGCTGGTGGTTGAGCCGCCAGCTTTGTTCCCCCCTGAGCCGCCCCTGTCGCACGCTTCTTCTTCTTCCTTCTTCATTCCTCTTCATTGGAGCCGCGTCGCCGTACACCAAGGTCACGGTTGCCCGTGACCCGATATACCCGACGCGAAACTCCAACAATGCACCGAAGCTTGCTATCAAGCCTCCCAGGTTGGGGGGGGGGGGGGCAAATCGAGAGCAAAGGCAATCACGTCTAGCTGCATCGTTAGTTAGCTCGGGAGTGTGTTTAGGAATGCACAGTTTTATTGGAATACCAATTCAAATCCTTAATTGTTATGATTCAAAGGGTTAATAAAAGTTTGTTTGTTTTGTTTAACAACACCACTAGAGCACATTGATTTATTAATCATCGGCTATTAGATGTCAAACTTTTGGTAATTTTGACATATATTCTTAGAGAAGAAACCTGCTACATTTTTGCTAATGCAGCAAGGGATTTTTTTATATGCACTTTCCCACAGACAGGAAAGCATACATCAAGGCCTTTGACCAGTTGTGGTGCACTGGTTGGAACGAGAAAAAAGCCCATTCAGTTGAATGGATCCACTGAGGTGGTTTGATCCTGTGACGCAAGCACCTCAAGCGAGCAGTCAACTGACTGAGCTAAATCCCGTCTTGTCAGCTGGAAACCCTGACCGGCTTCGGAGGTGCAGTGGTTAAGCCATAGGAATACAGGCTGGTGGGTACAGGGTTTGCAGCCCGGTACAGGCTCCAACCCAGAGTGAGCTCTTAAGGGCTCAGTGGGTAGGTGTAAGGCCACTACACCCTCTTCTCTCTCACTAACTAACAACTAACCCACTGTCCTGAACAGACAGCCCAGATAGCTGAGGTGTGTGCCCAGGACAGTGTGCTTGAACCTTAACTGGCTATACCGGTAAGCACGAAAATAAGTTAAAATGAAATGGAAACCCTGATCTCTTACATTCAACTGGGTTTTTTAACTGAACATTCAAAGATGTGATAGAAGGAAGGGCCTGACATAAGAGTTCGAGTGTCGTTTAGCATTATTCTGTTTATTATGCGACAATGTTATGTTATTCTCACATAATAAAACAGAATAATGCTAGAGGATACTCGAGCTGTAGCATACCATTTGAAGAGATCCATATTTTAAATGTTTAAAATTATAAACGTCATAATTGTATTGTATCCATGTGGGTTTTTTTGGGGGGTGGGTGGTGGGGTGTTTTTGTTACATGCCTTACTTAAAATCTAATGACTGTACAACATGATACAGGATGGCATATCTCAATATATATATATCGCAATACAAAATGTATCATAATACCCAACCCTAGTGCTGTTTTGTTTTCAGATTGACTATAGCTATGTGATCAATTACTTTTATTACACACCAGTGTAAGATATTACTAATGTCATAACAATTACTCAATATCTAACTAGTGTAATATTGGCACGCGCAGACTGACAGGATAATTTTTTAATTTGAATGACGTCGATATTGGAAAGACATCACTTTGTATCTCCCTGCAATAAGATAAACTGGGTGCATGACGCGTCTTTTCCCCGAATGCTAGAAAACATTTCAGTGCAAAACTGCTGTTGAAAATGTTTTGATCAGAGACTATTAACGTATCTAACCGTGTTTGTACAAAATAGTGTAATTTAAAAGTGTACCATTACGAAATACGGCCATGAATGGAAATTGCGATAAGATAGGCCGTTATATTTGGACCCACTGTGTAGAAAGCCAAAACGATTTCGTCGACGTGCTACTTTTTTTACGGCCCTATGTATAAAATGTCAGCGTCACATCTAGCCAATCCCATTCACTCAGCTCAATCTTTGCTGGTCTGATCTACAATTCAGTCAATATTGTGAATTTAAAAACATTAACTAACACTTATTAATGCAAGCTTCGCGTCAAAATCTAAACTGTACATTGATGATGTCGCGTTGCTCACTATGATGTTGTTTATGTTTACATGTGACTTAGATAACTTGCTGACCCAATTCGTAGAAAAATAACCTGTAGCAGGTCTCAACATCTGTTTACTTCTGCAATGCGGCTTGTTTGCAGTTGGTTTGTAATAAATAAAATACTAAACGAGCTTGCCTGTCATACCATTTTTATGAAACTCGTGAACAGTGTTGGTATCTGACTCGCTTTCGCTCGTCAGATACCAAAACTGTTCACTTGTTTCATAAAAATGGTATGACAGGCAAGCTCGTTTAGTATTCTATATTTCTTTCGCAGGTATTGGCGTGGCCATGTTTCTAATGTCGATGTTCGTTGCCATCTACTACAACATGTATGTCGGCTGGTCTGCCTACTACCTGTATGCGTCACTGACCGCGGCACTGCCCTGGAAAACGTGTGATCCAGAGTGGAGCAGTCAATGTTAGTTTTCACTCAGTAGAAGACACCCATCCTACATGTTGTTCGGAGGCAACGTAAAAGATTTTAACACGGGCATTACTTACAAGTGAATTTAACTGAGCAACATACGGTGATACTAAAACGTGTTAGGTCTGATGTTCCTGTTGTTTGAAGTATCTGCAGCTCAGATAGACGATAGTTTTTCTTTCAATGTATACACGTCCTCAAACAAAAACCTTTTGCCCACTATGAATCGTCTGTCTCTGTCTCTCTCTCTCTCTCTTTTTCTCTTTCCTATCTCTCCATCTCTCTCCTTCCCTCTGTCCCTCCCTCTCTCGCACTCTGTCCCTCTCTCTCTCTCTCTCTCTCTCTCTCTCTCTCTCTCTCTCTCTCTCTCTCTCTCTCTCTCTCTCTCTTTCTCTTTCCTATCTCTCCATCTCTCTCCTTCCCTCTGTCCCTCCCTCTGTCCCTCCCTCTGTCTCTCACTCTCTCTCTCTCTCTCTCTCTCTCTCTCTCTCTCTCTCTCTCTCTCTCTCTCTTTCTCTCTTTCCTATCTCTCCATCTTTCTCCTTCCCTCTGTCCCTCCCTCTCTCGCACTCTGTCTCTCTGTCTCTCTCTCTCTCTCTCTCTCTCTCTCTCTCTCTCTCTCTCTCTGCCCCCCTCTCTCTCCCTCTCCCTCTCCCTCGCTCTCTCTCTCTCAACCATGTGTCAAAATAACCAAATGTTAGACACTAAATTATCATAGTTTAAAGTCTGCTACGGTGATATATTAATTGTCAAAGAAAGATCCTTTACTTTTTCCAAATATTGCCTCCATGGTTGATCTATGCAATAGTTACTAATATTATTAATACCAGTAGTAAATATAGCATTCAGTTCCTTAATTAACTAAGAACATACAAAATGTATTATGAAATTCCAAAATGTAAAAAAAAAATATATTTCAGAGATAAAAATCCTCTGGATTTTTCAGATTTCCAGATTTTAGAACACTCAAGCACACCTTAATTTTATCTCGGAACCATTTTTTATTGTCCACCGAAAAATATGGTAACAGTGCATCACATGCTGTTGTTGTTTGAAAAACAAATCAGGGCCCATATTTTTTAAACTCTCTACGAGCACTCTACTACGAAATAGTAAAACCACTGTTTATGACGCCACCACAGCACAAACCATAGTGACGATTATTTTACGATTTCGTGGCGCTAATTAAGAGAGGTTTTAGCATATGGGCCCTGCTTTTAAAATCCAGCAGGTCCCAGTGTTTGAATATCATTGTTATACTGATTCAGTGATTGTCCAATGTGCACTATTTAAAAGTTCTATTTATTAGCATGTGTAAGCTTTACTCAAGATCAAGGCCATACCCTTGAGAGGTGGCAGGTGGGGGAGTTGTCCCCCCTGAGAATCTCACTTTTTTCTTCTTTATTTTTACTCCAGAAAATAGCATACATACATGTATCTCAGGGTATAGTGTTTCATTTGTTTATAAAAAGTAGTGCCCCCCCCCCTAGGATTTTGATCAGGGTAGGGACCTGAAGATTGGGTTTTTTTTCTGTATGGAATGCAAATCACTGGCCTGGAGCTTATGGGGTGAGTGAATTATCACTGGCCTGGAGCTTATGAGGTGAGTGAATTATCACTGGCCTGGAACTTATGAGGTGAGAGACTTATCACTGGCCTGGAGCTTATACGGTGAGAGAATTATCATTGGCCTGGAGCTTATGAGGTGAGTGAATTATCACTGGCCTGGAGCTTATACGGTGAGAGAATTATCACTGGCCTGGAGCTTATGAGGTGAGAGAATTATCACTGGCCTGGAGCTTATGAGGTGAGAGAATTATCCCTGGCCTGGAGCTTATACGGTGAGAGAATTATCACTGGCCTGGAGCTTATGAGGTGAGAGAATTATCACTGGCCTGGAGCTTATGAGGTGAGAGAATTATCACTGGCCTGGAGCTTATGAGGTGAGTGAATTATCACTGGCCTGGAGCTTATACAGTGAGAAAATTATCACTGGTCTAGAGCTTATACGGTGAGAGAATTATCACTGGCCTGGAGCTTATACGGTGAGAGAATTATCACTGGCCCGGAGCTTATGAGGTGAGTGAATTATCACTGGCCTGGAGCTTATGAGGTGAGTGAATTATCACTGGCCTGGACCTTATGAGGTGAGTGAATTATCACTGGCCTGGAGCTTAGTGAGAAAATTATCACTGGTCTAGAGCTTATACGGTGAGAGAATTATGACTGGCCTGGAGCTTATACGGTGAGAGAATTATCACTGGCCTGGAGCTTATAAGGTGAGAGACTTATCACTGGCCCGGAGCTTATGAGGTGAGTGAATTATCACTGGCCTGGACCTTATGAGGTGAGTGAATTATCACTGGCCTGGAGCTTATGAGGTGAGTGAATTATCACTGGCCTGGACCTTATGAGGTGAGTGAATTATCACTGGCCTGGAGCTTATACGGTGAGAGAATTATCACTGGCCTGGAGCTTATACGGTGAAAGACTTATCACTGGCCCGGAGCTTATGAGGTGAGTGAATTATCACTGGCCTGGAGCTTATGAGGTGAGTGAATTATCACTGGCCTGGACCTTATGAGGTGAGTGAATTATCACTGGCCTGGAGCTTATGAGGTGAGTGAATTATCACTGGCCTGGAGCTTACGAGGTGAGTGAATTATCACTGGCCTGGAGCTTATGAGGTGAGTGAATTATCACTGGCCTGGAGCTTATGAGGTGAGTGAATTATCACTGGCCCGGAGCTTATGAGGTGAGTGAGGTGAGTGAATTATCACTCACTTGGTATTGTCAAACGCGAAGGACTGAAAATGTTTGTACTGAGGTGCAGTTAAAGCAATATTCCTTTCCATTCTATTTACAGTCTGTTGGACGAATTTGCCCGTGTATAACAAGTCGCACTGTTCTCAGCTGGGTCTTCACTTGCAACAGAATGGCACATGCTACTCGTCTGGCGGGAAACTGGTGGCATTGTACAGTGAATCGCTGGCGCGTTTCTACAACATCAAGAAAGATTTGCCATCAAAAGAATACTTATAGTATGTGTGTGTGTGTGTGTATGTGTCTGTGTGTGTTTGTTGTGTGTCTGTATGTGTGTCTGTGTGTCTCTGTGTGTGTGTGTGTGTGTTTGTGCGTGTGTGTAGATGTGTGAGGTGGGACGTAGCCCAGTGATAAAGCACTCGCTTGATGTGCAGTCGGTCTAGGATCGAGCCCCATTAGTGGGCCATTGATGGGGCTATTTCTCGTTCCAGCCTGTGCACCATGACTGGTATATAAAGGCCGTTGTACATGTATGTGCTATCCTGTCTGTGGGATGATGCATATAAAAGATCCCTTGCTACTAATGGAATAATGTAGTGGGTTTCCTCTCTAAGATTATATCTCAAAATTACCAAATGTTTGACATCCAATAGCCGATGATTAATAAATCCATGTGCTCAAATGGTGTCAAAACAAACTTTAAAACTTTTTAAAAATTAATGTTAGCCGCATAATTTAACAAAAAATATATAAGGATTAGAGAAGCCTGCTACATATTGAAAAATGTAGCAGGTTTCTCTGAGACTATAATGTCAAAATTACCAAATATTTGACATCCAATAGCCAATTATCAATAAATCAATGTGCTCTAGTGGTGTTGTTAAACAAAACAAACTTTAACTTTAAAAGAACCCAGTGCATGGTAGAGCATTCCCCCTGAGGCACAATGGGTTATATGGTATATAAAGTAATGGTAATTTCAACAGTTGATCGAGAGAAAACACATGTTGCATGCTGCCACATAGGCTGTGGTACTAATTTTACCAAAATGTCACCAAAGGGATCTTTTGTATGCACTTCTCCATAGACAGGAAATTAAGATCAGCTTTTGACAGCATTTTTGAACAAATAAAATGCTATTCCAGATCAATTTTGCAACAGGACAGGCCTTAATATAAGCTAGTTAATGCCTGTTGGCCAATCCCCAGACTGCAAAGAGAATGACAATAAATATTGTTTAAACCAGTTTTGCAACAGCCTTTAGTGGTGGCACGGCATGCTGACTGCATGCTGTAAAAAACATTTGAAGGCAGGACAGGACTGTACATACCACGACCTTTGATTCAAATTATGAATGCAGTGTTATTTGTCATTTCAGTAAACAAGTCCTTGGTAAAGATTTCAGTACTGGAATTTCCGACCTTGGACCAATGAGGTGTCGTCTAGTATTTTGCTATTTGTTTGCATGGATGTGCGTTGCTGTAAAATTGTCCAATCCTTGGAATCAGTTTGCAAAAGTAAGTCGGGGCAGAATGTAGCCCAGTAGGAAAATGCTCGCCTGACGTGCAGGTTAGTCTGGAATCAATCCCCATCTGTGAGCCTATTGGGCTATTTCTCGTCCCAGCCAGTGCCCCACTACTGGTGTAACAAAGGCCGTGGTATGTACTATCCTGTCTATGGGATGGTGCATATAAAAGATCCCTTTCTGCTAATCGAAAAGAGTAGCCCATGAAGTGGCGACAGCGGGTTTCCTCTCTCAATATCTGTGTGGTCCTTAACCATATGTCTGATGCCATATAACCGTAAATAAAATGTGTTGAGTGTGTCGTTAAATAAAACATTTCCTTTCTTCCATACAAACCTTAAACATGACCCCTACTTCACCTGTCATATGTGATATAATTTTACCAATATCACTGAATGTTCTGTTTGTATTTATGTTGGTTTGGTTATAATTACTAGAGTTAAAGTTTGTTTTGTTTAATGACACCACTAGAGCACATTGATTAATTAATCATCGGCTATTGGATGTCAAACCTTTGGTAATTCTGACACATAGTCATCAGAGGAAACCCGCTACATTCTTCCTAATGCAGCAAGGGATCTTTTATATGTACATGTACTTTCCCCACAGACAGGAAAGCACATACCATGGTCTTTGTGCAGTTGTGGTGCACTGTTTATAATGAGAAAAAACCCAATCAGTTGAATGGATCTATCGAGGTGGTTTTATCCTGCAATGCAAGCACCTCAAGTGAGCACTCAACCGACTGAGCTAAATCCTGCTCCCTGAATGTTTTGTAATACATCCCTTGATACTCTCTCCCTCTCCGAATGTTACATAATACATCCCTTGATACTCTCTCCCTCTCCGAATGTTTTGTAATACATCCCTTGATACTCTCTCCCTCTCCAAATGTTTTGTAATACATCCCTTGATACTCTCTCCCTCTCCGAATGTTACATAATACATCCCTTGATACTCACTCCCTCTTCGAAAGTTTTGTAATACATCCCTTGATACTCTCTCCCTCTCCGAATGTTTTGTAATACATCCCTTGATACTCTCTTCCTCTCCGAATGTTTTGTAATACATCCCTTGATACTCTCTCCCTCTCCGAATGTTACGTAATACATCCCTTGATACTCTCTCCCTCTCCGAATGTTACGTAATACATCCCTTGATACTCTCTCCCTCTCCGAATGTTACGTAATACATCCCTTGATACTCTCTCCCTCTCCGAATGTTACGTAATACATCCCTTGATACTCTCTCCCTCTCCGAATGTTACGTAATACATCCCTTGATACTCTCTCCCTCTCCGAATGTTACGTACTTGTTGCACAGCTCCTTATGCATCAACTTTTGTGTTTAGCTGAACGTGAACTGTTTTTGTAAAGTGATTAACGAAACTTGGGTGTTTTTTTAGTTTCATCTATGCATGTTACAAGAATTTTAAATGTGTTAAATTAAAAACATTTTTAATTAATTTTAAAAATTTATAAAAAAGAAAAACCCTAAAAATTCTACAAAACTATAGTCCGTCCCATCCTCATACAAAATAGTTTTTTGTAAATAATTTCAGTTTGGTTTGATGTAAGAAGAAAAGTAAAAGTGGTTTAGAATTTGTGTGCAATTTAAAACACATTTGGCTCAGAAATAAATAGCTTGTCATAAATTCCATAGTATGAAAAAAGGCCTTCCCTGTGGGATGGACAATATAGTTTAATCATGAATTTTACATAACAAATTATTTCTTCATTAAAGTTAATTAAAATTTGATCTAATTTTATTTTTTTAATGTATTTATTTCATTCATATGAACATTTATGAATGCAACTTTTAGCAACACCAAATCAGACAAAGACATTTAATTTAGTGAAATTTCATGTTGTTGGGGTTTTTTTGTTTTTGTTTTTGTTTGTTTTTTGTTCAGACTTCACCTTTTGTGATTTTGTTTTTCGTATATTATTTTGCTGTTTCTGGTACATAGTCTTCTCCTACCAGGACATTATATCGACATACATTTTTTGCAACTTTTTTTTTTTTAAACTTTTTATTGAGGGTTGGTGTGTCATTTGTATTTTCTTTTATATAATTTTCTTCCTTCAGAACTCACTGTTAGTGATTTTGTTTCCATACATTATTCTGCTGATGTTACTTGGACGTAGTCTTCTCCTGCCAGGACATTACATCGGCATAAATTTTTTCATGCAGACAGACTACAGTGCACTCAGAAATGTTGAGGTAAAGTCACTTTACATTTTTATATGCCTGTCTTTGATGGGTCAGGGCCGGGACGTAACCCAGTGGTAAAGCACTCACTTGATGCGCAGTTAGTGTAGGATCAATCCCCGTCGGTGGGCCCATTGGGCTATTTCTCGTTCCAGCTTATTTAGTGGGTTTCCTCTCCAAGACGATATGTCAAAATTACCAAATGTTTGACATCCAATTGCCGATGATTAATAAATCAATGTGCTTTAGTGGGTTTCCTCCAAGACGATATGTCAAAATTACCAAATGTTTGACATCCAATAGCCGATGATTAATAAATCAATGTGCTCTAGTGGTGTCGTTAAACAAAAAAACAAAAACAAACCCATTGGGCTAATTCTCATTCCAGCCAGTATACCATGACTGGTGTATCAAAGGCCATCGTATGTGCTATCCTGTCTGGGATGGTGCAACTAATGAAAAAATGTAGCGGGTTTCCTCTCTAAGACTACATGTATATGTCAAAATTACCATATGTTTGACATCCAATAGCCGATGATTAATAAATCAATGTGCTCTAGTGGTGTCATTAAGCAAAACCAACTTTATTATTTGACGGGTCGTATTATGCTATGGCCAGGGTTAGACCAATCCAATAGCTCTCGGTTCCGGCTAATAAATGTTTGGTTTGGGCTAGTGAAAAGTATAAACTATTATTATAATGCATAGTGCACTAGCCGAAGCTTACATGTATATGAGGGTTAGTGACTTTCTCAAACATTTGTCAACACTGGGTGTCGTGTTGTTTTTCTGTCCATCCGTAAACTTCTCATTTCCAGGGCATATATCTTTCTTATCATTTCATATAGGATCATCAAACTTTGCATGCAAGTACAACTGGGATGGTGGTGTGTCAGGTACCATAATTACATGTAGGTCACTGCGACCTACTTTTTGCACATTTCTGCATATTGAAGAAAATCCTTGTCTGGGCCATATCTTCCTTATCAATTCATATAGGATCATCAAACTTTGCTTGCAAGTACAACTTGGGATGGTGGTGTGTCACTAACCATAACTTGGTCACTGATACTTACTTTTCATGCATTTCTGCACATTAAACAGGGTTTGTATAGTGGTCTTTAAATTCCTTGAAAGTCATTGAATTTGCAAAAAAAATTTGTTTGATCTTTGAAAGTGTTTGGATATTAATAAAAGTCTTTCAATTGTCACAAATCATAGTCAAAGCAATGATGATATCTTTTACAGCTGCATGCATTTGATATTTTCCAGTTACAAGGTTCAACCTGTCATATACATGTAAGAAAACAAACAATTTGTTGCCATGGACAGCAATGAAAACAAACTGATTTCGTATTTTTATCGCATTCTATTGTCTTTCACTGCTGTGTAAAAGTTTTTGAAAGTCTTTGAAAATGGCAGGTAAAAGTCTTTGGAAGTCTTTGAATTTGTTTGGCAGGGGTGGGAATTCTCCTCGGATCAGCTGTTTTCCTCTCATGGAACATTGCGTTTCCTCGCATTTTAATCGTCCTTTCCTCCAAAATGTGTTAGATGGCACAGATTTTAACCTAGGATTTCAAGAATTTCTGGGACCCCTCTTAGATTTCCGCTTTTTTTTACAGTTCTCTAATTCCCACCCCTGGTTTGGTCTTTAAGGCTATGAACCCTGTTAAAGAAATCAGTAACGCATTCATTAATGTGTGTGCTTCTCCATCAAACTCCTACAAGGTGTATCATGTACCTCACATCCACATGGGGGATGATTACCCAGCATGCACTGCAGGTTCCGTGTACCCTGGGCTCGGGTGATACCGAGATAGCTCAACTGACAGCAAGCATAGAGCATGGCCCTGTCAAGTAGTCCACTACTGAAATGGAAATACTGTGGTTTCACCATTCATCTCATCATCATCCATGTTTGTAATGTCCAAAAATATAACAAATGTCTTTGTCTCTATGTTAAATGTTTGTGGTGGTTTTAAAAAAAAAAAAAAAAAAAAGAAAAAAAGAAGATCATTGCATAAGATTTGTTTTAACCACCTGTTCATTAATTGACTAATGTCTTTGTGCAGGCGTGGATTGAAGCATCCATACATATTTTCTTCACGTTGTCTCTGTGCCTTGGAGGCTTGATATCACTGGCCAGGAGAAACAAGTTCACAAACGACTCGGTCAGGTAACAACAATCCCTTTTACTCTTACAATGTAGACAAGCTTGATATTTTACATGTTAAAAAATATGAGTAGTGAATTCTATTTATCCTGTAAGACTTCTAAAATAGTTGTGGAGAACAAATGTAATTTATTCCATGTTAGTTTGAAAACGACTCCTTTTTTTTTTTTTGGCTAGCTGGAGAAGAATATATATGCAATGTTGTGCCTTTGATTATTTTTAGAAGAAGAAGAAGAATGTTTTGTTTAACGATACCACTAAAGCACATTGATTAATTAATTGTCGGCTATTGGATGGAGCAAGATATCTTTTATATACACTTTCCCACAGACAGGAAAGTACATACCATGGCCTTTGTCCAGTTGTGGTGCTGCACTGGTTGGAACGAGAAACCCCAGTCAGCTGAATGGATGCACCGAGGTGGTTCGATCCTGTGATGCAAGCACTCAACCGACTACTCTAAACTGATTCATTTTAGCTGCCCGGTCCAATCTGAGGGAACTATAGGTTCCATCTGTCCGTCTGTCTGTCCATCTATTCATCCATCCAACATATAGTTTTTCGGATGTTTTTTCACAATGCCTCGAGATATTGATTTGAAATATTGTGTATAGCTTTATCATGAACTGTTACAGATCAACTTTTAACTTTCACAGTGTTATGGCCCTTGAACTTAGGAGCTATGAAAATTTGTTTTCAATACTTTTTTTTGTTTGCAATGCCTGAATATATTGAGATGAAATTCTGTATATAGCTTTATCATGTACTGTTACAGATCAAGTTTAAGTTTTATGGTGACTTACCTATTTTTCACAGAGTTATACATGGCCCAAGAATTTACGAGATACAACAGAGTGTCATGTATTACTTTAGCAGTACTCTCAGAATGCTTGTTTTAATCTGGTTCTCACTACACAGTTCACCTCCACACAAGAGTTCATTCCTCATGTACAGGTCTAAAAACTATAAAAAAAAATTGTTTCAGGTTTTATCCTTTAAAAAAATTGGGTGGGTAGGTAGGAATTTTTTTTTCTTTTTTTTTAATTTGAATCAAACCGAGAACCCGTAATCAGCCGAGTTGTTCTGAATCTAGTTTGCCGATTGCAAAAACTCAGGGATCATAAAAACAATATATATATTATTCTTTTCTTTTTTTATATTAAAAAATTTTATGGTCGGGAAACGGGAAACATAAATATTTGTTTTAGGCCTCAATAATAGTTTGTAATTGTGAGACATGTTGTGGTTCACATACATAATGTATATTTGTTTTAGGCCTCAATAATAGTTTGTAATTGTGAGACATGTTGTGGTTCACATACATAATGTATGTTCACTTCTAAAGTTAAAGTTTGGTTTGTTTAATGACACCACTAGAGTGCATTGAGTTATTCATCATTGGCTATTGGATATCAAATGTTTGGACATTGACATAGTCTTAGAAAGGAAACCCGCTAGATTTTTTCATTAGTAGCAAGGAATATTTTATATGCACCATCCCACAGACAGGATAGCACATACCATAGCCTTTGATATACCAGTCCTGGTGCACTGGCAGAAATGAAAAATATAGAGCCCAATTAATGGACCCACTTGTGAGGATCGATCCTAGACCGACCACACTCAGCCGAGCACTTTACCACTGGGCTACATTCCACGCTACTAATAACTGGAGAATCATTAAAATCACAGACCCTAGTTTCAACCCATAAAAATGGACAATATAAGTTTAGTTAATCTACAAACCTGTAGCACATTTAGATAAAGTTACAACAGAGTGTACGTAACAAGAGTGTGATTTTGAAATGGTGAAATTCCCTTAAAACTACATTAAAACTCAACTAAAACTCGACTTGGTCCACAAATGTTACTTCTGAGACACACGTGCGTTTTTAAAAATATGAAAAGTTCCTTTTGTGATAATAACTTTTATAACTTGTTTTCATAACATTTGAAAATAACCAATTTCCAACATCGGGGAGCTAACTCGTAAATTAGCTAGACTTGCCACAATTGAATGGCCGTAAAAAAGAAGAAGAAAAAAAAGGCAGGGTGGCAACAGTCTGGGCAGGGCGGCACAAAATATGGGCAGGGCACGCTGCCCTCCTATTTACTGCTAGCTAGAACACTAACAACACCAGGATGACCAGAAACTCTTTGGATGTACGGAAATGGATAATCTAAATAATAAAAGGTAGTTAATGTCTGATTTCAGTGCACACTTGAGGTGCTTTGTATCACAGAATTGAACCGCCTTGGTGGATCCATTCAGCTGACTGTACCACAACTTGTCAAAAGCTGTGGTATGTGCTTTTCTGTCTGTGGGAAAGTGCATATAAAAGATCCCTTGCTGCATTGGGAAAAATGTAGCGGGTTTCCTCTGATGACTATATATGTGTAAAAATTACCAAATGTTTGACATTCAATAGCCGATGATTGATTAATCAATGTGCTCTAGTAGTGATGTTAAACAAAACACACTTTAACTTTAAAATGATTTGTATTTTTCAATAGTAGGCCTTGTGGCTGGATATTGCCTATACATGTACTAAGTTTTGTTCAGCACAACAAGTGGCGGTTTTCTGCATGCACCACCTGTAAAAGCAATACTACAGCCAGATGCAAAAAAAGAAGTTTATTTTGTTTAACTAGAGCACATTGATTTATTTATCATCGGATATTGGATATCAAACCTTTGGTAATTCTGACATTATAGTCTTAGAGAGGATACCCGCTACATTATTCCATTAATAGCAAGAGATCTTTTATATGAACTTTCCCACAGACAGGATAGCACATACATATGCGTACGAGACAGAGGCAGGGTGGGCACAGTGCTGGAGAAAAAACTCAAATTTGAACAAAATTATAGAGATATTCGAGCAAAATGTGCTATCCTGAGACCTTTTTACCGTGTATTTCCTTCATTCTACCCTCAAAATTAGTTGTAAGCCATGTAAAATTTTTGTAGTGATTCGTTTGCAACCTTATAGAGCTGTTTGGTAGTAACTATAATATGAATAAATGTGATCCAGATTCGGGTATTGCTGTTTAATTTGGGCAAAAGTCAGACTGCGCCCCTACAAAAATGGGAGCCTATACGCCTATGGATGCATACCACAGTCTTTGATATACAGCCAGGTGGGATCATGTAGCAACAAAACTGAGTTGTAAGATAGACAATTCGTCACCAGTGTTTTTTTAATATGAAAAGTAAAAAACTGAGTCTATGTTAATTGGTATTTGTCAAGACTCTGCTGAGACAAATACCCATTAACTAGATGAGGTTGATATTAAATTTTTACATATTAAAAAACATGAGTAGCGAATTCTATTTATCCTATTATCACTTCTGGAGTAGCATTTTAGTTTGATATTTTGTAAATCACAGAACTAAATTTTTAAGTTGCCTCCATTAGTAGTATGACATCATCATGATTAGCACAAAATTAATTGAATGAAGTTTGACATCACACATTCTTCATTTTTTTTAATCTTGCGAAATCTTATCAAAACATTACGCTCATGTACATGTATATACAGGTCTTGATTTGAATAATAAAAATGTCATTAAATGAGGGTTTTCACATTGGCATAGTTATAGATCCACGGTCAGTTGTAACATCCCTCAGGTGGCTATATTGGCCCTCAGGTCGCTATAATGGCCCTCTGCATTGCTTAAGGCCAATATGAATTTGTGTAACTCCCACATTTAGGGCCATTGCAACTGCCCTCAGACGTATAACAAGGCCAATATGAAAACCCCCATTTAATATCACAATTATAGTATGTATACAAACACAGAAACTCTATAATCAAATAAATTATTTTAATATTTTAAATTTATAGGTTAAAAAGCCTATAATAGTGTCAGAAACATGTTACCAGCAAGCTCAAGACAATTTCTTTAACTGTAGTTGTTTAGCACTTGCAGTGGTAAAACACTCGCTTGATGTGCAGTCTGTTTGGGATCGATCCCCATCGGTGGGCCACTGGGCTGTTTCTCGTTCCAGCCAGTGCACAATGACTGGTATATCAAAGGTCATGGTATGTGCAATCCTGTCTGTGGGATGGTGCATATAAAAAATCCCTTCTTACTAATGGAAAACAAAAAGAATTCCTGTCCTGGATGGAGGAGCTGGTTGAGGCTGGCACCTGTTCCCATGACAGGCGTGTGCTACAACAGCTCGCTCTGAATGTGCACGTTAATCCCTATAACATAATATAATGGGAAAATGTAGTGGGTTTCCTCTCTAATTAAGACTATGTGTCAAAATTACCGAATGTTTGACATCTGTCGTATTTGCAGGGATACGTTCATCGTGGTTTCTGTCAACTACTTCACCAGTATAGGATCTGCCATCATGCTTTTCTCATTCGGAGGCTACATTTCTAAACTGATGGACATTCCTATTGAGGACGTGCTATCAACAGGTGATTCATTCATTTATTCATTTCAACTTGTTTCCGTGCTTATATCCAATTAAGGTTCAAGCATGCTATCCTGGGCACACACCTCAGCTATCTGGGCTGTCTGTCCAGGACAGTGGGTTAGTGGTTATTGTAAATTGTTCTGACATATTATGATTGGTTAATTACATTCTTTTTCTGGGATCATTAGAAAGTGACATTAATAGCAATTGGAACAGGTGAAATTGACAATTCAAGGGTCTACAGTTAGATTGTAGCCAGGTATTTTTTTCAAGAAATATTAAATATACAGTTATATAGTTCTGTAGAAAAACAATTCAGTTTACAAAATGACAAGTGTTAATGTTTGACAGAAAATGTTTGTTACATAACCTAGTGATAAAATTTACCAACACTGCTGTTTGACAGAAAATGTTTATTATAACAAAGTGTTAAATGTTTGACTAAAATATTAATTATAACAAAGTGTTAAACGTTTGACAGAAAATGTTTGTTATATAACCAAGTGTTAAATTTTACCGACACTGCTGTTTGACAAAAACTGTTTATTATTATAAAGTGTTAAATGTTTGACAGAAAATGTTTGTTATAACCAAGTGTTAAACGTTTGACAGAAAATGTTTGTTATAACCAAGTGTTAAATTTTACCAACACTGCTGTTTGACAACATGTTTATAATTTCAGATTCCATGTTCGTGTTTGACATGTACCCATACGTTTTAACCAAGTTGCCCTTGCCAGTGTTTTGGTCCATCATGTCCTTCCTCATGCTGATCATGTTCGGATTAAACAGTCAGGTATGTGTCTTTTGCAGGTGACCGTTATCGTATAACCGGAAATTTTCATGGTCTAAGAATTTTGGTCGTTTCACGACTAAATTTTTGTTATTATTTTCAAGGTTTGGTAACTCTGAAATGAGAGTGTTTTTATTTTCGTGGTTTAGCACATTAAATATTCTATTCCACATTTAATCAACATTAAAGGTTTTACGTCAGCTGCCATTTGCATGATGTTGCCGATGCCTCCAGTTAAATAATAGAGCACTCGGTTGCCAGAGGCTCGCATAATACAATTTTTATTCCTAATATATGATATTGACGATACTGAAAAACACTGGTAATAATCTCTATTTATCTTATGTAATACTAGATAGATTGTCCAAATAAATTTGTAATGAAAATATTCTGTTCTGTTCTATTCTAAGTACTTTGTCTTTCAGTTTGCACTTGTGGAGACATTTTGGATGTTTTTATTTATCTTATGTGATACCAGATAGATTGTCCAAATAAATTTATAATGAAAATATTCTGTTCTATTGTAAGTATTTTCTCTTTTGGTTTGCACTTGTGGAGACATTTTGGGTGTTTTTATTTATCTATGTGATACCAGATAGATTGTCCAGATAGCAGATAGCTGAGGTGTGTGCCTAGGACAGCAAGCTTGAAGTGTGAAAATAAATTCAGAATGAAAATACTCTCTTCTATTCTGTGTACTTTCTCTTTTAGTTTTTCCTCTTCTTTTTTTTTTTTGGGGGGGGGGGGGGGGGGGGGGTTATCCATGAGATCCTGAATAGATTGCCCAGATAGCTGAGGTTTATATATGCTTGAAGAATGAAAATTTAAAATGCAAACATTCTATTCTATTCTGTGCACTTATTCAGATTTCTTTTGTTGTGTATCCATATGATCCTGGGTGGAATGTAGCCCAGTGGTAAAGTGCTAGCTTGATGCGCAGTTGGTCTAGAATCGGTTGTGTTTGTGCATGGACCCATTGGACTATTTCTCATTACAGCTAGTGCAGCACAACTGGTATATCAATGGCTGTGGTATGTGCTATCCTGTCTGTGGGATGGTTGATAGAAAAGGTCACTTGATACTAAGGGAAAAATGTAGCGTTTTTTGTAAGACTTAGTCACTATAATGTGAGAATTACCAAATGTTTGACATCTAATATCCAATGATTAATAAATAAATGTGCTCTAGTGGTGACATTAAACAAAACAAACTTTGAACAACACAATCCTGGACAGACTGCCCAGATACATGTAACTGAAGTGTGTGCTGTTGACAGTGTGCCTGAAACATGAACATTTTTAAAAGTTTGTTGTGCACCATCCTACAGACAACATAGCACATACCACAGCCTTTGATAAGCAGTCATGGAGCACATTTGGTAATGTTTGACATATAGTCTTAGAGAGGAAACCTGCTATATTTTTCCATTAGCAGATTTTATTTTTTTAAATTTAAATTTTTGACAAAATTAGTTACTCTTATTTTTAGTGTATGATTTTCTTAGCCCTAACCCTAAACGTAACCCATTTTCTTTCTAGGAGAGGCCCCCCCCCAGAGGCCCCCCCCCAATACCCTTGTTGACTGGGTGCATTCAATTCCTTAGCACCATGCCCAAAAATGTCTTTTTGGCAGAAGTACTGCCCACCCCTCTTATGAAATATGAAAACGAAATTAAGAAGGAAAACATTCTGTTTTACACATTTTCTCTTTTTCAGTTTGTGCTGGTTGATACATGTTTGCAGTGCATCATGGACGTGTTTCCCAACACCCGCAACAAGAAACTGGTGGTGGTCCCCAGCTTGTGTGGTGTGCTCTTCCTTCTTGGTCTCCCATTAACTACAAACGTAGGCAAACTTTCAGCCCGCCGAGTACAATGGGTTATCTCCACTTACAACTAGGGCTGTCACGTTTACACGTTTAAACGGTATCGTTTCGTTTAGCCCATCCAAACGTTTATTAAATGTGTAAATGTTAAAATGAAAATATCACCTGTCATTAATAATTTGTTTATCAATTTTCTTAATATTAAGTAAATAATATATAGTTGTTTTACAGAGCAACTTAATCTCTTGTATTTTTAGTTTTAAAATAATTCCAATATATATTTTTAATTTTTTAATATATTTTTTAAAAGGTAGCCTTGATTTTGTCTTTTTCAAGCATTGCAGTTTTTTAAACATAAAATTTGTTAGATATGGTATTATAACTACATGTATAGTCCGTCCCACAGGGAACACCTTTTTTCATACTATGAAATTTACTACAAGTTACATGTATTTATTTCTGAGCCGATTGATTTTTAAATTGCACACAAAAATATAATTTTTTTGTTACATCAAACAAAAAACTGAAATGTATAGCAAAAATAATTTTTTATAGAATGATGGGATGGACTATAGATGATTGTTTATGGTTCACAATACAGTGACAACCAGTATTATAGTTTATTACATACTTCATCCTGTTACTGTTTGTATTCACACATGATGTTTACAGATTAAAGCTGGGTGTTAATAGCGCACCATCACTTGATGTATGTCCTGTGTGTCAATAATTTACTTTACTTAATCGTATAATATACTTGAGTTAAATAATAAAATATTATTTTCTTTCAGTTTTAGAAGCATTATACGATAAAGGTCACAACCCGTTGAGAATGTAGAGTATCGATTTTAACCTGTTTTGGCTGAAAGGAAATTCTCCATTCTTGCCTCCATGGGATAAATAGAGGTTATTACCAGTGTTTTTCAGTATCGTCAGTATCATATATTAGGAATAAAAATTGTATTATGTGAGCCTCTGGCGAGCATAATACATTATTTTTATTCCTAATATATGATATTGACGATACCGAAATACACGAGGGTAATAATCTCTTTATCATATAAGCTCAAGCTTAATACAACGTGTTTTTGTAAACTTTAATTCCAGTCCGCCATTACTAGATATTCAAATGACGTAAGAATATGTGGTGTGGTGTATTTTTGAATGGAAATGACGTCAAACTCGAATGACGTCATTTTGAATGTCCTTACATCAAAATAAAGTTATACTTAACGTTTTTTGTTTTCTGAACGCTGGACAGCTTTCAGTGTCAAACTGCCATTGAAATGTTTTTATTTGATGACTATGAATGCATACGTCAATCATGGAGTGTGTTTGCTTAAATGTCTATAAACCTAGTGCCGAGACTTCGACTAATTTACATCTAATTTGCAAAGTTATCAAATTCTTAAAGTATGTGATCTGAAAAATATCACATACTTTGATTCCACCGAAAATGTAAGATATTATATGATAAAACTTGATATTCTATGTCATTAACTATATTTTAAGATATTATATGATAAAACTTGATATCCTATGTCATTAACTATATTTTAAGTACATTGTATCTATATCATATCGTAAAATATGCTTTTGGGGTGGCCGCAGTTGCATTAATTGTTATCCAGAAAATACTCCAGTGTTAATGGCACATTCAGATAGTCATAGTACCACATTATATTATTCACGATTGACAATTTTATGCTGAACTATAATGTATTCAGTATAATTGGTGATAAAATCAGCCTAATCCAAAAAAGAAAGAAACAAAGAAAAGAAGGAAGATTTCAAGTGGACAATTAATATACTTCACCATTTAACTCTACATGATTTCTATGAAGTTGAAGTATGGTATATAAGAATTGTTAGTTATTTATTGTGAATTTATCGATGTATAGCAGTCACAAATTGTATAAAATTGCATAGTGAAGTGATTTTATACTAAATTTGTGACTGTTATACATGAATAAATTCACTACAAAATGACATACAATTCTTATAATTACAAACAGCACAACCTATTTAGTTAAAACTTAATTCATAAATCAGTTTCTAATATTCATCCCATCAGTTTTATGTAATGACGTCCCATCTGAGATAATGACGTAGGTTTTTACTTTAAAATCCTTCACTACGCTATGCAATTTTATGCAGTTTGTGACAGTTGGATATTGATAAATTCATTAAAAAATTACAGTAAGTTTTTATATTATTACAAACACAGGAGCGTGTGCAGAGGGTGGGTTTCGGTGGTTGAACCCTCCCCTTAATCGAGCAAATGTTCTCTTTTTTTCAATACTTTTCCGGGGAAGCATGTCTTAACTACTCATAAATTTTGCTAGCCACAGTTTAGCTCATCACCCTCTTGTAAAATGTATGCACAAGTGCCTGAACACACCATATTTAGTTAAAATACACATAAATAAGCTTCTAGCATCCTTTTCATGACCTGTTTTATGTAATGATGTACCAGCTACCGGAATGACATTATTTTCTGAGGTTTATTGAAGGATTACTTTCAGTTCTTGTTTGACGTCATCCAATCATTTTGTAATTGTACATATTTAAGAAATAATTATCATATAGGCCTATCATTTTATTCCTAGGAATTTTGTTATGGTTATTTTTAATCAAGTGTTGTATCTATAGTGATCACACATAGTTACTAGATAGTTAAATATTTGGCCATTTAAACGGTATTATTTCATTTAATAGGTTCCGTTAAAATGTTTACACAATTTTGTAAACGTGACAGCCCTACTTACTACAGAAATGACTACTTGTAGTCCACTATTTACCTTCCTTTTCTCGTTTTCTTCCAGCCCTCTCTCCCTTCTTTAAAAGCAAAAATTATTATTAATTTTTTAAATTATTTAAATGAAGGTAATGTTGGGGATATACCTGTATATGTGGGTGAGTGGGAATGTGTGAGTGGTTAGATGGATGGATGAGTGGATGGATGGATGAGTGGGTGGTTGAATGGATGGATAGATGGATGAGTGGGTGGTTGAATGGATGGATGAGTGGGTGGTTGAATGGATGGATCAGTTAGTGGTTGAATTGTGGAGTGGGTGGAATAGGAGTGGGTGGTTGAATGAATGGATGGATGAGTGGGTGGGTGAATGGATGGATGAGTGGGTGGGTGGATTGATGAATGGGTGGGTGAATGGATGGAGGAGTGGGTGGGTGAATGGATGGATGGATTGATGAGTGGGTGGATTGATGAGTGGATGGGTGAATGAGTGGATGGATGGATTGATGAGTGGGTGATTGGTTGGATGGATGAGTGGGTGATTGGTTGGATGGATGATTGGGTGGATGGATGAGTGGGTGATTAGTTAGATGGATGAGTGGATGGTTGGATGGATGTATGAGTGGATGGTTGGATGGATGAGTGGGAGGTTGGATTGATGAGGGTGGGTGAGTGAATAGATGAGTGGGTGGTTGGATGAATGGGTGGTTGGATGGATGTATGAATGGATGAGTGGATGATTGGTTGGATGGATGATTGGTTGGGTGGATGAATGGGTGGTTGGATGGATGGATGAGTGCATGAATGGATGATTGGTTGGATAGATGAGTGGGTGGTTGGATGGATGGATAAGTGGGTGGTTGGATGGACTGATGAGTGGGTGGTTGGGTAAATGGATTAGTGGTTGGATGGATGGAGGAATGAGTGGGTGGTGAATGGATGGATGTGTTGGTAGTTGAATGGATGTGTTGGTGGTTGAATGGATGGATACATGAATGGGTGGTTGGATTGTTGGATGAGTGGGTGGTTGGATGGATGGATGAGTGGGTGGTTGGGTAAATGGATGAGTGGTTGGTGGGTGGTTGGGGGTATGGATGGATGTGTTGGTAGTTGAATGATGTGTTGGTGGTTGAATGGATGGATACATGAATGGGTGGTTGGATTGTTGGATGAGTGGGTGGTTGGATGGATGGATGAGTGGGTGGTTGGGTAAATGGATGAGTGGGTGGTTGGGTAAATGGATGAGTGGGTGGTTGGATGGATAGATGAGTGGGTGGATGGATGGATGGAGGGAGGGATGTGTGGGTGGGTGGTTGGATGGATGAGTGGGTGGTTGGTTGGTTGGATGGATAAGTGAGTGGTTGAATGGATGGATGGAAGGATGAGTGGGTGGTTGGTTGGATGGATGAGTGGTTGGTTGGGTGGTTGGATGGATGGATGAGTGGTTGGATGGATGAAGGGAGGGATGTGTGGGTGGTTGGTTGGATGGATGAGTGGTTGGTTGGATGGATGGATGAAGGGAGTGATGTGTGGGTGGTTGGTTGGATGGATGAGTGGGTGGTTGGATGGATGGATGAGTGGGTGGATGGATGAAGGGAGGGATGTGTGGGTGGATGGATGGATGAGTGGGTGGTTGGATGGATGGATGAGTGGGTGGATGGATGAGTGGGTGGGTGGTTGGTTGGATGGATGAATGGGTGGATGGATGAAGGGAGGGATGTGTGGGTGGATGGATGAAGGGAGGGATGTGTGGGTGGTTGGATGGATGGATGAGTGGGTGGATGGATGAAGGGAGGGATGTGTGGGTGGATGGATGAACGGAGGGGTGTGTGGGTGGTTGGATGAAGGGATGTGTGGGTGGTTGGATGAAGGGAGGGATGAGTGGGTGGATGGATGAAGGGAGGGATGTGTGGGTGGTTGGATGAAGGGAGGGATGTGTGGGTGGATAGATGAAGGGAGGGATGTGTGGGTGGATGGATGAAGGGAGGGATGTGTGGGTGGTTGGATGGATGGATGAGTGGGTGGATGGATGAAGGGAGGGATGTGTGGGTGGATGGATGAAGGGAGGGATGTGTGGGTGGTTGGATGAAGGGAGGGATGTGTGGGTGGATGGATGAAGGGATTGATGTGTGGGTGGTTGGATGGATGGATGAGTGGGTGTATGGATGAAGGGAGGGATGAGTGGGTGGATGGATGAAGGGAGGGATGTGTGGGTGGTTGGATGGATGGATGAGTGGGTGGATGGATGAAGGGAGGGATGTGTGGGTGGATGGATGAAGGGAGGGATGTGTGGGTGGTTGGATGAAGTGATGTGTGGGTGGTTGGATGAAGGGAGGGATGAGTGGGTGGATGGATGAAGGGAGGGATGTGTGGGTGGTTGGATGAAGGGAGGGATGTGTGGGTGGATAGATGAAGGGAGGGATGTGTGGGTGGATGGATGAAGGGAGGGATGTGTGGGTGGTTGGATGGATGGATGAGTGGGTGGATGGATGAAGGGAGGGATGTGTGGGTGGATGGATGAAGGGAGGGATGTGTGGGTGGTTGGATGAAGGGATGTGTGGGTGGTTGGATGAAGGGAGGGATGAGTGGGTGGATGGATGAAGGGAGGGATGTGTGGGTGGTTGGATGAAGGGAGGGATGTGTGGGTGGATAGATGAAGGGAGGGATGTGTGGGTGGATGGATGAAGGGAGGGATGTGTGGGTGGTTGGATGGATGGATGAGTGGGTGGATGGATGAAGGGAGGGATGTGTGGGTGGATGGATGAAGGGAGGGATGTGTGGGTGGTTGGATGAAGGGAGGGATGTGTGGGTGGATGGATGAAGGGATTGATGTGTGGGTGGTTGGATGGATGGATGAGTGGGTGTATGGATGAAGGGAGGGATGAGTGGGTGGATGGATGAAGGGAGGGATGCGTGGGTGGATGGATGAAGGGAGGGATGAGTGGGTGGATGGATGAAGGGAGGGATGTGTGGGTGGATGGATGAAGGGAGGGATGTGTGGGTGGTTGGATGGATGGATGAAGGGAGGGATGAGTGGGTGGATGGATGAAGGGAGGGATGTGTGGGTGGATGGATGAAGGGAGGGATGAGTGGGTGGTTGGGTGGATGGATGAAGGGAGGGATGAGTGGTTGGTTGGATGGATGAGTGGGTGGTTGGATGGATGGATGAGTGGGTGGTTGGATGGATGAGTGGATATATATGTAAATGGGAGGGGACATATCTCAGTAAAACATTGACCTCATGTGTGATCAGTTTAGGATCGATCCCCATTAGTGGGCCCACAGGGCTATTTCTCGTTCCAGCCAGTACACCACCACTGGTATATTAAATGCCATGGTATGTGCTATCCTGTCTGTTGGATGGTGCATATAAAATATCTTTTACTACTAATCGAAAAATGTAGTGGGTTTTCTCTCTAAGACTATATGTCTGAATTATCAAATGTCTGACATCCAATAGCCGATGATTATTAAATCAATGTGCTTTTGTGATGTCATAATAAAACAAACTATTTTATTTATTGATTTGTTTTGAATTATTTTAAGGGTGGCATTTACTTGATGGATATGATGCACCGATATGGTGGCGGATGGTGCCTAATGGCCGTATCTATTGTGGAATGCCTTGCCATCGTCTACGTCTATGGTAAGTATAGTGTTATCCCCAGCTTGTTTTAGCATGGTACGGCACCATGCCTCAATAGTCTAGTGCCATCTTGCCTTAATCAGTGCCATGCTCCCCTTCGATAATTAATAATTAATTCTAAAATTGCATTTATAAAACACTCAGAAATGTATTATTATGGTAATTAATAAAATATCCCTGTTTTGTTTTTAAAGCAAGTACATTAATTAAATTTATTTTTATTTCAATTAATTTGTTGTCTTGCACTGAAAATGGTGATAATGCTCTAAAAGTGTTTAGACTACCAAGCCTTGCCAAATGTCTAGGAATAACACTAGCACATGTAACTTTGTAATTACTACTTTAGTGACAACATAATTATGCTGTATAGTGTAGGAAATGTTGGCGAACACACAATTTTAGCAAGGGCATACAAGGCGCTAATATTTCATGTTGCTAAATTTAAAGATACCTCGTACATCGACTGTTCCAGAAAAAAATGTGTGCAATTGTTTTATCGGTGATATATACACCAATGGTTATATGCTGTTGAAGTGTCAGAATGACCATATGTTTGACGTCCAATAGCCGATGATAAGATAAAAAATCAATGTGCTCTAGTGGCGTCGTTAAATAAACAAACTACTTTTTATATGCTTTTGATTAAACCAAAAGGATAGCAAACAAAAGTAGTTACTGTAGCATGCAGTTTTCGACTAAATTTAAGTAAATGTTATAGCTGCATAATTTCGAAATTGATCAAAAGTACAGTAAAACCTATCAAGACCGGACCCTCTGTAAACCGGAATTCCCTCAAAACCGGACGTTTTTCATGGCCACTTTTTAAATATCTGTACAGAAGAGACCTCTCTAAACTGGATACCTCTTAAAACCAGACATTTTACTTGGCCCCAAGGGTGTCCGGTTTAGAGGAGTTTCACTGTACATATATTATTTCAGCTAATCCTACAAAAAAAAAATTGTTTAATGACACCACTAAAGCACATTGATTTATTCATCATCGGCTATTGGATGTCAAACATACGGTCATTTTTGACAGTCATAGAGAGGAAATCCATTACATTTTTCCATTAGCAGCAAGGGATCTTTTATATGCACCATCCCACAGACAGGATAGTGCATACCATGGTCTTTGATATACCCAAACCGACACTGATCCAACAACTTCAGCTTATTTTTTTACAATTTTTGATATGATGATCACACTAAAGTTTTAAGATGCGAATATATTACTTATTTGAATTTCGCAAAATTTTAAGATCGCTAATACATGTACATGTACCATCTAAAAGTAACTAGAGCTTGTCTCGATAACCATTACTTCTCAGACAAATGTGAATTTTTATAATTATGAAAACTGCATTTTGGGGCATTATAAAAACCTGGATCACCAGAACCACTTCAAGTGTACGAAAGTTAATATTCTAAATAATAAAATGTAAGTACTTTTAATTTGAATTATCAAGAACAGCTTTAATTGTGAAAAAATGTGTCATAGTGTTTAAAACTAGGGTCCGTCACTTTAAATGTATTAAATGTTTAAAGCACCATTTTGCCAGCTGGATTACAGTGCCTGCTTTCTTGCTGTACAATAAGGATAATTAGGACATTTCATGGTAGATACACAAATGTAGTTGATTAACTCACATATGTATTCGAGACGGGGGCATGGTGGGGGAACAACTGCCCCCCTAGTGCTGGAGCAAATCATTAAATTCAGGCAAAAACAATGGGAGATATTCGGGCAAAATTGCATCATTTTACCTACAATATTAGTAAAAATGCATAGGGATTTGTTTGCAACCCTATATTGCTGTTTGGCAGTAAGCTACTATGAATAAATATTGTTATCCAGATTCGGGCTTTTTAGTTTTAATTTGGGCAAAAATCAGCCTGCTCCCCTACAAAAATGGGAGCCCAAACTTATGCCTATATGTTAACACCATTAAATGCGCTTTTCCTTTATTATAACAGGGCTGGAACATCTCGTGTCTTGGTAGATACTTGATTATAACACCATTAAATACAGCTTTCTTTTATTACAACAGGGATGGAACGTCTCGTGTCTTGGTAGATACTTGATTAAAACCATTAAATACACCTTTCTTTTATTACATCAGGGATGGAACGTCTCGTGTCTTGGTAGATACTTGATTATAACACCGTTAAATACACCTTTCTTTTATTACAACAGGGTTGGAACGTCTCGTGTCTTGGTAGATACTTGATTAACACCATTAAATATACCTTTCTTTTATTACAACAGGGATGGAACGTCTCGTGTCTTGGTAGATACTTGATTAACACCGTTAAATACACCTTTCTTTTATTACAACAGGGTTGGAACGTCTCGTGTCTTGGTAGATACTTGATTATAACACCGTTAAATACACCTTTCTTTTATTACAACAGGGTTGGAACGTCTCGTGTCTTGGTAGATACTTGATTATAACACCATTAAATACACCTTTCTTTTATTACAACAGGGTTGGAACATCTCGTGTCTTGGTAGATACTTGATTATAACACCATTAAATACACCTTTCTTTTATTACAACAGGGTTGGAACATCTCGTGTCTTGGTAGATACTTGATTAACTCCATTAAATATACCTTTCTTTTATTACAACAGGGTTGGAACGTCTTGTGTCTTGGTAGATACTTGATTATAACACCATTAAATACACCTTTCTTTTATTACAACAGGGTTGGAACGTCTTGTGTCTTGGTAGATACTTGATTATAACACCATTAAATACACCTTTCTTTTATTACAACAGGGTTGGAACGTCTCGTGTCTTGGTAGATACTTGATTATAACACCATTAAATACACCTTTCTTTTATTACAACAGGGATGCAACGTCTTGTGTCTTGGTAGATACTTGATTATAACACCATTAAATACACCTTTCTTTTATTACAACAGGGTTGGAACGTCTCGTGTCTTGGTAGATACTTGATTAACACCATTAAATACACCTTTCTTTTATTATAACAGGGATGGAACGTCTCGTGTCTTGGTAGATACTTGATTATAACACCATTAAATACACCTTTCTTTTATTACAACAGGGTTGGAACGTGTCGTGTCTTGGTAGATACTTGATTAACACCATTAAATACACCTTTCATTTATTACAACAGGGTTGGAACATCTCGTGTCTTGGTAGATACTTGATTAACACCATTAAATACACCTTTCTTTTATTATAACAGGGTTGGAACGTCTCGTGTCTTGGTAGATACATGATTAATACCATTAAATACACCTTTCTTTTATTACAACAGGGATGGAACGTCTCATGTTAGACATCGAGTCCATGCTTGGGAACCAAGTCTGTTTCTGCCTGCCCGAATTCATACTGAATATGTGCTGTATAAGCAGCTGGGGCATTGTTGGTCCTCTCATTTCATCAGTGAGTTGAAGTTGGTTTTATTTAGCAACACCACTAGAGCACATTAATTTAATGGATTTCAAATACCGTACTTGATATTCTGACATATAGCCTTACAAGAAACCCGCTACATTTTTCATTCCATTAAAAGCAAGGTATTGTTTATGTGCACTTTTCCACAGACAGGACAGCACATACCACAACCTTTGATATACCAGTGATGGAAAAGTTAAAGTTTGTTTTGTTGTCTTAGAGAGGAAACCTGCCACATTTTCTCCATTAGTAGCAAGGGATCTTTTATATATACCATCCCACAGACAGGATAGCACATACCACAGCCTATGATATACCAGTCGTGGTGCACTGGATGGAATGAGAAATAGCCCAATGGGCTCACAGATGGGGATTGATCCCAGACTGACTGTGCATCAAGCAAGCACTTTACCACTGGGCTACACAATTTATTGCATGTCAAATATTTGATCATTCTGACATACCACATAGCCTTAGAAGAATGAATTAATTAATGTTTAATGACACCCCAGCACGAAAAAATACATCAGCTATTAATTGGGGTGTAAAACTACTTAGATAAAAACTGCTACTTTTTCCCCTAAACAGCAAGGGATCTTTTATGTACACTTTCCCACAAACAGGACAACATATACCACAGTCTTTGATATACCAGTTATGGAGATGTCGGATGGGATGGGGGAATCGGAGAATGGGTCCACCAAGGGGATTCGATCCTACATGTATGACAATGCAAAGCCCCTCAACGAAGTGCTCTAGTGACTGATTTCCTTTTGTTTTCCTTATAGTTTATTAGTCCCCTACCGGTCCAACTGGAGGAAACTATAGATTTCATCTCCATCCATCTGTCCCACATATAGTTTTCCGGGTGGGTTTCTTTTTAAAAATGCCTTGAGATATTGAGTTCAAATTTTGTGTATAGCTTTATCATGTACTGTTACAGATCAAGCTTGACTTTCATGGTGATTTACCCACTTTTCACAGAGGTATAGATGTATATATTTATGGCCCTTGAATTTAAGAGAGATGAAAAAAATTTGGGCTCTGTATAGGGGACATGTATTGCTTTAGCAGTATGTTCATAATGCTTGTTTTCATTCAAAGTCCACCTCATAGTGTTAAAGGTGCTATGTCAAAGTTGCAATAATGACGGTTCTCCGTTTTTTCTTGAAATCACTGTGTTCCACTACAGTATATTATACACCTTTTCAGGTATTTTCTCTTCAAAAAAATATTATATTTCCAATATTATTGTTTAGATGGGAGGGTACATCAAATTGTAAAGTAATGACATAAATAAATTAAGCTCATTATTAATGTAACAGATAAAAATCAACCTCCACTTAGGGGATTCGAACCGCAGACTCTCAGTACGAGAATCCAGTGTTCTACCAACTGAGCTACTCGGGGAAATTCCCACTAGCTACAGCCAGTAGGAGCACTTTATACCAACACTACTACATTAATATTGCCAACTGGAAAAAAAACATAATATGAATTTCATGATAATAATTACTCTCACAATTGTCACATGACCATAGGCCTACCATATGATGATGAACAACAGTCACAGACCACAGAATCTTTTGTTTCTGTGTGGGGAAAAATTGGGATTAAACATGCCTTTATGAATTTATTTTTTGCTGTCCAGTGAATAAATTAATTACTTGTGTGCAATAATATGTTGTCACAGCTTGAATTGTTTATTTTTCTATTATGATAAATTTGTGGGTGCTAAATTATTTTTGCAAGGCATGGAAGATGTTAGCATTGTGAGTACGATTACTACATCTGTAATACTGTAATTAAAGGGGAAAAAATAATGAAAAAAAACCCACAAGTCCATTCGTTGATAGTATTATTGAAATGAATACAAGGTACAACTGGACAAAAGATCACTTCAGCTTATACTTCAGTTTGTTTTTTGTTTTTCTTTGTTGTTTTTTTGTTCTCATCAGGTTTTTATTGGATACACTGTGTTTAACTATAAGCAATACCGCAGCTCTGTCGAGATGTTTGACCTCTTTGGGTGGCTGATGTTAAGTTCCATCATGTTAGCCATCTTTGTAACGGCAGTGATCGTCTTTTACTATTCAGGCAGAACTTTCAAAGAGGTAAGATTAAAACTCTATAGTCTGTCTCATCCTCCTAAGAAAAAAATCGCCAGGTGTGTGGCAAGGATAGTCACAAGAGACAAGCGCATGCTGCGGTTGGAGAGACAAGGACTGGGATGTGGAGATGGACAGCGAAAGAGATGGGAAAATAGGAGGAGTTGCCAGATTGGGAAGAAATAGGATGGAATGCAAAGGAGTAAAAGGAAAGGGGGAAGGGAGATATTAAAAAAAAATTATAATAATAAAAACGTTTAAGTGTAAATAATTTCAGTTTAGTTTGACGTAAGAAGAAGTCTTTTTGAAATAACAAAAAAAAAATGCCATTTTTGTGTGCAATTAAGAAAACAATCGGTTCAAAAATAAATAACTTGTACATGTAGTAAATTCCAGTGTGAAAAAAACATTTCCCTGTGGAATGGACTATACATGTAAGTATGTGTAATCACCAAATCAAATCTCACAGTCTGCACAGACGACAATAGTAACATGTGTCTAAACCTCCGTACATGCAGCATATCAATCGACATAAACCCCACGGATATAAATACTACAACCCTCACCCTTAAAGTAAATCAGAAAAAAATTGGGGGTTATATATAACACACTCATTTCAGAGATAACGGGTAGCATCTATATATGACTACCCGGTACACTAGTTCCGCAGTCATGCTGTTTTTAATAGAACCACGCTCATGTTTCAAGCACAATGATACTGACACTAATTCAAATTAAATTACAGGAAATTACTGACCAGATGAAACAACATTGTATCACAACAAACACTCACATTTATCACCAATGGCAGGACTGGTAGCCTCAACTGTGTGATGAATTGTTGGTGCATGTTGAACTTTGACCCAGCTGGATGTCATTTGGTTTAGTACTATACCTACATGTATAGAGACAATTTAAATATGTTTGTGTATTCTGTCAGATGTATGATTTAGGGTCACAGAGATAATTAGAGAGGAAACCGGCTGCTGCCACTTCATGGGCTACCTTTTTGTCAATTTACTAGCAGCAAATGTTCTTTTATATGCACTTTGCCACAGACAGGATTGTACATACCATGACCTTTGCAGGGGCATCGGAAGCAGTATGGCCATGGCCGTACCACTTTTTGGGCCAGAAAAGTTTTTTTCTCTCTTCCTATGACACTCGCATAGTATAGATCTCATCATATACATTGCTTTAATTGCTGTATCAACTTTTAATTGCTTCCGATGCTTTTGCTTTGTTACATCAGTTGTGGAGTACTGGCTGGAACGAGAAGTAGCTCACCAACGAGGATCAATCTTAAACTGACTGAACATATCAGGCTAGTGCTTTACTACTGGGCTACGTCCTGCCCTGTTACCTTGGAAACAGCAAGTTGTCAGATTTTAGTACAAGACGCAGCACTGTTAAACTTACAAAAACTGTGAACCACATTTTCTTTCTTGCTTTGTCTCACCTTCCCTTCCATACAAAAGAATATTTCATGGAACTGTTCATTTTAAAAATAAAAAAACTACATAAAGTAAAAAGACAATTTAATATCATGTCTAGTTTAGTATATTTCATTAAAAAGATGATAATTTTGAAATACAAACTAGACTGATATTACACACATTTTATAAAATATTCTACAAAACATTATTTATATAGAAAGGTTTGGATGTAGTATTTCTTTTCAGGTAAAGACACATCCATAAAGTGCATACCCGGTATACAAAATAAAAAATTGAATATTTTAATCCACCCCCACCCCTGCCCCATTTATATATTTGATTATTAACACACACACACACACACACTCATACACAGACACACACACACCACGTACAGACGTACGTTATCTTCCACACTGAAAAGTACATTGGATACAATTAGACACTTAGATGGCATCCACTATCTATGTTCTATGTACTTTGTCATTGAACCTTCTTTCCCCCTGTACACTCTTCCTATGTAATCCCTGAATTCGCCCCCCTGCCCCTCCCTCTGGTCAGGGTGTAACTGAAAAGGGGCACCTTCAGTTTTTCAATATGAAAATCCCCAGAAAAGCCAAGACTGGCAAGATATATTACCATGCAGAGGTGCAGAAATAGAAAATATTTCACTGGCCCGCCGGACTAGAACCAACTAAAATTTATAAGCCAGCCAGAATTTCTACTAGTCCACCAGCCGATAGAACAATATATTAAATTGTTTAAACATAGTATAACATATATATATAAACCTTGATTGACAAATTTTTAAATATTCAGGTAAAGACAAAGTTTTTCACATTTCTTTCATATAGATTTACAAAATCAAAGTGACATTCCACAAGTATCTGTTCAAAACACACCGGTAAAATTATTTCAACATTGATGCAGAGTCACAGATTCGATGCAAAAAAAAGAAAAAAGAAAGAACAGTCGGTCAAAAAAAAACCGACAGATCACCAGCCAGACTAGTGGTTTAATTTTTTAACTCATCTCTCAGAATTTTAACTCGCATTTGGCGAGCGGGCAAGTACTTTCTGCACTCCTTACCATGGGTGACAGAAAAATCATTAACTGTTGGGATCAGTAATATACTAATTCATCTTGTGAAGGAGTAGGGATGAATTATTTTCAGAGTTGCATGGGTGGCCCTGTCCCCTTTTGTTTCCAATGCCTATGATTACATGTCGCAACCTAAACAATTAAATACAAATACATTATAAACATTCATTAAACTGAATTTTGGGTGCACTTTCAAAATGTGTGGAGGGGTACACATGAGGCACCCTATAAATCCATGTTTCTTTTACCATGATTATATTGACATTTTGTTGTCAAGATCCAAACACAGCACCCAACCCAGAAACAAACGTACTTAATTTATTTAGGGCAAAGTTTTCATTTTGGGACTACCCTAATGCAAGAACATAGTGAAACCAACACAGTCATTCACGTTAACATCGTACTAGATAAATACTCACAAATTCATTAAAAATGAAGGTGATTTTTAAAAACAAATTGCATTTATTTAGTAAAGAATGTGATAACTATAATTATGTAAGATGTTGATTGAAAAGATAGGAATTTATCTAGTGATCATGTCTTGCCAATGTATATAGTGATTGCAGGAACAAAAACAAAAACAGCGACATGCTTTGTTTGATTCATTGCAGCGTATATATAAAAGTACCATCCCATCTTCTGATTGGGGGCCTGCTCTGATTGAAAACAGGAAACTGGTTGCCCTGTACAACCCGAACTTTGTCATTGAGCCTGAAATAGAGGTAAGAAAACACTGTTATGGTTTGTTAGATGATTGAAGCTGGATTTGCAAGCTTTCTACAGGTCAAAAAATAATTATCACCACATGTACACTAAACTTGAATCAAATGAAATAATTAGTTATAATGAATATCTGCACGATCCAATCAAATAATTTGTTAAAATTAAAATCACAAATATCATGGATACCAAAGAGTGGAATTATTACAAAGGACTTTGTACTAAACCATTTTGCTGAACTCTGGTTTGATTCTTTTGATAGCACATACTTACGTTAATTCTAGATCTTCATCGATGAAAAGTGATTTTGTTTTGATTTTTGGCTTATTGAAAAAGGCTATAATCGCAGAGCAAAATGTAATGCTTTAACAAATTGTTACGCCATTCAGAACCCTTAGTCAGGTTACAAATTAGCCTACTGATATTGATGTTAGTCCAAACTAAAATTAACAAAAAACAAATATTATCCAAAAAAAAATTGGGGGGGGGGGGGATTTATTGATATCAGTATTGGTAATATGTAATCAGACTGAAGATTTCTGAATGACATCGAGAAGTTGTAGAATACATACTAAAGACATTGTGCATTTTGATTAAAATAATACTTTACACGTTTGTTTCTTCAATTCTAAGACTAATTTCTGACATATGACGCATAAAATATTATGTAACCACCAGCTCACCAGAGGGTGTATTCACCGGGACAGTACAAAATGGCTGCACCCATTATATATTTAATAGCCATCACACTTAACTGTTTTGCTAATTAAATATAATAATATACTTGTTGATATTAATCAATAATGTGCATTATATATATCGTTGAATGTGTATATCAGTCCAAAAGTCTTGCGCGAGCATTCCTTTAAGCACACCTACAAAATAATTGAGAGGTAAAATGCTTCTTAAAAACTACTACCGGTATAGCATTTGGGCTACCACAAGCATTAGGAAACATTTTGAGAAACATAGATATGCAGACACATGTATTCCGAACAGTGTGATGTATCTAATGCGTAATTGTAGTTTAAAAAAACAAAAAACAAAAACACTGTTAGGCTAATCAGAAATGTATAACAGCAGCAAACTCAGGACAGTAAAGTTTGTTTGTTTGTTTTGTTTAACGACACTACTAGAGCACATTGATTTCTTAATCAACAGCTATTGGATGTCAAACATTTAGTAATTTTTGACGTATATATAGTCTTAGAGAGGAAACCCGCTACATTTTTCCATTAGTAGCAAAGGACCTTTTATATATGCACCATCCCACAGACAGGATAGCACATACCACAGCCTTTGGTATACCAGTCGTGGTGCACTGGCTAGAATGAGACATAGCACAAAGGGCCCACCGATGTGGATAGCTCCTAGACCGACCGCACATCAAGCGAGCGATATACCACTGGGCTACGTCCCGCCCACTCAGGACAGTCTTTAAGGCCCGTTCTCCATTAACGAGTTTCCATGCGCGATTCATCATGTGGAAATGTGCTTTTTCATATCTATGTTTTCGCAAGCGGATTACTAGGCCTATACAAAATTGGATGTCGCCGACACCCGAAAGTAAATACTTCCATTTCATATCATTTTTATGTCATGAGTGAAATAATTTTCAGTTGTCACGAGCTTTAATTAGAGAGTGACAATGAAAATTATTTTATGAGGGACATAAGCATGATACAAAATGGAAGCTTGTTAAATAGAGTTTAATATCCTATTTCTTATTTGATCTTACTTTACATCACTCAACTCATTTGGTATATCTTTCTGTAAGGTGATAGTGTGCCAGCCGAAGATATCATCATGTGATGTCGAAGTGTTACGTCCCACTTGGCATTCTAGAAGTACCATGATGTTTTTAACCATATAGGTAATAATTCACATTATGACGTAACAGCATGGAAAAAATTGCACACAGGAAAAACCTGTCAACGATCAACTTTTTTCCTTTTCCGCACACTAAATGCACACGGAATCACATATATGGAAAAGTTCCTATATAAAAATGCATTGTGTTGATAAACTGGTGCACGAAATCGCGTTACGGGAAAGGGCCTATAATGTGGAGGTGGACAGTGAAAGAAGTTGAAAGATAGGAGGAGTTGCCAAATCGGGAAGAATTGAGATGGAATTCAAAAGAGTAAAAGGAAAGGGGGCAGTGGGATAAAAAAAAAAATAAGAAAACAAATGAGGGCCTATAATTATTAAATAAATAATGTACTTTAATTAACTTGCACATCACTGTTTAATTTAACATTACAGCTGGTTCTGAGGCAAACAGGCGATGAGGTAGAGCTTGGTCAGAGACCGACCGAGCAGAGCAGAGCAAAGCAGCTTCAGCACATCAGTCTGTGACCGTGACTGTGACCTATATTAACGTGCTTATGTAACACTAGGTTTTCAAGCACGCCCATCACGGGCTTAGTCTCTGACATCACCAGTTACTAAGTCCAGGACAGAGGAGGGGGAGGGTAAGTTTCAAGTAGGTGGAATTTGGAATAAAAATTTAGAAGTTAGGTCAAAGACTTAAAGCCAAAAAGGAGAACTGTAACACATTCTATTCATGTTTGGAACAAAAAAAAATTACCGTAAGTCCAAAAATTAACTTTTGAGTGCTCGACCGAAAAACGTTTAAGCTAAATTTGAGCAATTTTCACGTCCTGCAAAATAAAGTTTGTTTGGACTGTTTACAAAAAAAATATATATATATAAGTTTTGGAACAGGTGCTGAAAACATTTAAAGTCTGACTAAGCCCTTGCCTGCAGGCGAAGGTTCGTTGAAAGGTTCACGCTAAGGGCCAGAGATGATCCCAGTCCTTCGGAGGTGTGGGAGATATCAATGAAGACTTCCTGCTTTCCTGATGAATGTAGTGTAATCCGTGTCCACTGTTAGTAGGACCTGATACATCAGAATTCATATAAACATGTTTGGGTTTTTTTCTTCAATTACACAGAGAATAACTAGTTAATAATGTCGGATATCTGCTTTATCCTGTGAAGGTAAGAATGGGAAATTCGGCAAGGCTCTACTGAGCGGAATTTCTCATTTGGCCTGAACAGGATAAAGCAGATATCGGAGGTGGTGCGCTGACTGGAACTAGAATTGGCCCAGTGGGCTCACCGACGGGGTTCGATCCTAGAATGACTACGCATCAGGCGAGCATTTCACCACTGGGCTATGTCCCGCCCCAAGTCATAAACAGATTTCACACAAACTTGTTGTTTTGTTTGTGTGTCTGTTACACAAATTTAAATTTACAAGCACCGCCACACAGTTACGTGGCGAGTCCTTATGTTTTAAAATAACGGTCGCAGAAAACTCTTTCAAAATATGTTTAGTCTGATTTTGGAGACTGGAAAAACATTATTATATCATTTGCAACATCAGTTAAAAAAAAAATTACATTTGGATTATGAAGTGCTCTCTCACTAACCACTAACAACTAACCCTCTGTCCTGGACAGATAGCTGAGGTATGTGCCCAGAACAGCGTGCTTGAACCTAATTTGGATAGTGAATGTGTGTGTGTGTGTGTGTGTGTGTGTGAATATGTAATTACTGTATTAAAATTTATGAATAAAATGATGTGTGAAATTTCATAAGCACACTCTCCGAGCCGCCTTCTCACCCTAATAATGTTATGTAAAAGTTTGTTTTGTTTAACAACACCACCAGAGCACCTTGATTTAGTAATCATTGGCAAGTGAATGTCGGATGTGGTAATTCTGATATATAGTCTTCAGAAAAAAAAACTCGCTACATTTTTTCCATTAATAGCAAGAGGTCTTTTATATGCACTTTATTACAGACAGATCAGCACATACCATGGTCCGATACACTGTAACCCAGTCGTTTGGGATACGAAAAAAAAACCCAGTCCACAAGGTGGTTTGATCCTACAACCAAAGCACCTCAGGCGAGCGCTCTACCCACTTGGTTAGAACCTGCAGGGGCGGGAAGTAACCCAGTGGTAAAGCTCTCGCTTGATGTGCAGTCGGTCTAGGATTGAACCCCGTCGGCGAGCCCACTGGACTATTTCTTGTTCCAGTCAGTGCACCACGACTGGTATATCAAAGGCCGTGGTATGTGTTATCCTGTCTGTGGGATGGTGCATGTAAAAGATCCCTTGCTTCTAATTGAAAAATGTAGCGGGTAACATTACCAAATATTTGACATCCAATAGCCGATGGTTAATAAATCAATGTGTTCTATCTAGTTCATTACACAAAACAAATTTTCAGATCCTGCATAAGCCTACGAGATGGTGGGGGGGGGGGGGGGGAGGAGGAGTGGGAAGTGGGAGCAACTGCCTACCCCCTCTTTCTGGAGAAAATCCTCAAATTTTGGCAAAAACAATAGAATAATTTGTGCAAAGTGAGCTGGCTGACCATTTTTCACCTTGTATTTCCATCACATTAGGTGTAATCCATGTACAAATGTGTGGCGATTTATTTGCAACCATATATAGCTGCCTGGCAGTAATGCACATATGAATAAACATTGTAATCCAGATTCGGCACTTTTGATTAATTTGGGCAAAAATCGGCCTCTACCACCACCACCACCACCCACACCCCACTAAAATGGGATCCTGTACGCCTATGTTTACAGTAAAACTTAGTATTGCTAATAATATATGATAAATGTTGTTATCCAGATTTTCTAATTCGAGCAAAAATCGGCCTGCCTCCACCCACTCACACTACATAATATGGGAGCCTGTGTGTCTATGCCGACTGAGTTATTCCGCCCCCAAACATTTTGTAATGCATTTCATGATCCCTCTCTTCTTAGAGTGTTACATAATTGTTCAATAGCCTTTTTCTTTAATTTGGGCAAAAAATAGCCTGCCTCCATTCCACCTTCTACAAAAATAGGAGCCTGTATGCCTACTGAGTTGGATCCTGCCCTCAACATTTTGTTATGTTTTTCGTGATCCCCCTCTTAGAGTGATAATTGTTCAATAGCCTCACGTTTTCGTGGTTTTCATATAAAAATGAATTGTTTTAACTATGATTGGGTTTGCTGTTTAGCATGAAATACAATGTACATAAACACACACTTCTAAAGTAGGCAGGTGTAGTCGTTACATACATGTATGTTTATATTAGGTAACATGGTAGTGTCTTAATACATTGAAATTGTGTAAATAAAGCATAAAGCGAGTAATAAAAATTATGAAGACATAATCATGTTTTATTGTTATTATTATAATGTCGTACATACACTGGCGCAGCTAGAATTTTATATTGGGGTGTGGTGCACCCATATTGGGGTGTGGTGCACCCATATTGGGGGGTGGGGGCCCAACCCACACTATGTATGTATGATTTTATAAACATTTAATAGTTTTAAAAAAAAGGTCTGATTGAGGGGCATGACCCCCGTGAACATGCACACACATATACGCTGCGCCACTGTAAAGATACATATAATTATAGACATATATGGGTCATTGTCGGATAGAAGTCCCAAATTGATATCGCCAGCCTTTAGCAGCTAATGTTTACAATAATACTCACAAGATTCTCATGATTTGTAACTAAATAGTAACTTAATATTAAGTTATTATTCTACCCAAGATATTGTTTCTCAGGTTCAATATGAGCAAAATCAACATGCCATGTATAGGTAGAGGGAAGCGATATATCGTCAGGACTATCATCGATATGGGTGGATAATTAACAAATAAATACGTTTTTGATATTAAGTCTTTTTTGTTTTATATTACAGCATATAAACATTAATTTCATTTACTAAAAATATTTTGGAGGCAAATGTTGCTCTGTCGCCAAGTTCCATGTTAGTACCGTAACGCGATGTTAACAGAGCAACATTAACATAACCTATGTTGACTTAAATACAGTTATTGTGTTATTTGAAATTTGTCATTACCACTATTTTATGTGCACCACAGGCAAAATCGTTTGGGTAATTACAAAGTTTTGGCCAATTTGCTACAAAAGGTGGAATTGGTATGTTCATTCAATGTCATACAGTAACGCGGATTCGCAATAGATTCTGTGAGTTTGGCAGTTACATGACCATATAACAAAAATGTATGGCGTGTTGTATCTGGCATGATGAAATTATGTACACAGCTACGCATTTTAAGTAAATAGTGTCATTTCTGTAAGATGTAGTCAGTACCGTAACATATTTTCCTGTTACAGTACTGACACATTATTACATAATGACTGACATAATGGGTACCATAAAGTGCAAACTAGACATTAATATTTTAAGTTTATATAATAGTATCCTAAATTAGACCGAAACAACTCAAAACTACCGAATAAAGTTTGCATACTGTTTCACATGTATTAAGGTAGTTCGTTTTACTAGTTAAAACATTTATTAGCTTTGCTTTCTGTTGTTTTCCTTATTGTTTGATGGTTTGTTGCGTGTGTGTGTGTTTGTGTGAGGTTTTGTTCCTTTATTTGTTTATTTATTTATTTATTTTTGTTTGTTACGGAAGATTGTTTTCGTCAACATATGTGACCCGCTCTGGCTAAATCAGTCGCATGTCGCAGTTGTCTGTTTTGCGTTGTGAGGCAGTTAGTGAAAAAATGCGCTACCTGGAGAAAATTGCGATTTTGACATAAAATAGTACCTACATGTTTAAGTTATTATTTCAAACTATCCTCGTTTAATTTAATAACTTCTAAATACTTTTTTTTTGACAATTTTTAGTTGGGGTTATTATTCAGAGTTGAAACAATGGTCCGAATTGGGCCGTTTTTTGTTCATTTTTTCTCACTTTGAATCGCGATAGTATTTTTGTTTAACTTACAGTACGGCAAAAGGCATTTTTGATGTTGCAACCTCTCATTACAAAACTCCAGCCGTCACTGAATTATTGAGATGTATACTTAATGCAAAAAAAAAAAAAAAAATAGATATAGAATATTTGCCATTCAGTTAAGTACAGGATTTAATTCCGTCAAATTAAGATGATTTTTGTTTTACAAAAAAATGGCATTTCATATTGTTTCTGTAAGCCTCATACCCAAATACAGTTTATCGAAAAAAGATCGGGCACACTAGGAAACATCAATGTTGAGTTGTTCTGAATCTTTGATTAGTACATCTAAAACACTGCCATTACATCGTTTCTGTTCAGGTTACCAATAAAACGTAGCCTACCAGTGTATCAAGTAATCGTACTTAAGTGACTGTGACAGTTACCCAGTTACAAGGGATCTTTTATATGCACCTTCCCACATACAGGATAGCACATACCACCGCCTTTGATATACCAGTCATGGTGCACTGGCTGGAACGTGAAATAGCCTAATGGGTCCACCGACGGGGATGGATCCTAAACCGACAGCGCATCAAGCCAGCGCTTTACCACTGGGCTACGTCCCGCCACTCTGTAACAGTTTGGCAGAGGCTAGGCGAGCACCACGAAGAGGCTGCTATTGTACCTCATGGTCGGCATGGAAATGGGTCAATAATAAGTGATGGGTGGCATCACCATGACACGCAGAGTAGATCTCCTCAATTTTGTCAAGGGAAAGTCGCAGGTGTGTATCACAGGAATACTCGTGTGTAAGAATCGTGGTTGGGGAGAAAAAAGAAAATTTGCTTGAGTTAGGAAGGGGTTTCGATCCCCGAAACCCTCCCTCTGCACTTGCGCTCTACCATTTGTTGTCATATATATGGCGTAGGATTTGTTTTCCAAGATGACAATGCCAGAGGTCAATGTGTTCGTGTTGTCACAGATCGCCTACAGTAAAACGTTTGTTTTGTTTAACGACACCACTACAGCACATTGATTAATTAATCATCAGCTATTGGATGTGAAACATTTTGTATTTCTGACTCTTAGTGTTCAGAAGAAACCCACTACATTTTTCTTAAAGGGAGAGTAAACTCAAACATGAGCCTTATGTGTTGAAAAGATTCATACAAAGACCACCAACATATACTGACACTTTAACAAATGAAAAACGCGTAATTTAAAGAGTTAATAAAAATTTAAAAAAAACGTGATTATTCCTGCGAACTTGGGGTAGCCATTTTCTTTTGTTTTCAAGATGTCCGGTGTTCTAGCTTGGTGCGAAGTGTCGTCAGCTCCGACAGTGTAAACAAAAGCAGTAATTTACAAGGCGCTTCTCTTTGATCAACCTGACTTGTAAAACAACATAAATGACGTAATAATATAATAAACTATTTAACCAAATACATTTTAAGTTGCATTAACGGAACGAAATGGGTTTATAGTATTTTTCTCTGTTAAATAATTCAAAGAAAAAATGTACACTATTAGACCTATTGGTATGCTACTTTGGAGCAAAAACGAAAACCCACGATACCCAAGTGATAATTTTATTTTCTTTGGGACTACGTTATTGGTCAGTTCTGTGATTTTAGATGGGAGAGTCTACTCAATCAATAATTTTATAGAACTATTTACAGTAAAAAAAAAACCATGTCCATTACCATTTTAGGGGCGACAGGTAATATTACACAATACAGATATGCATGTTTGTGCCTAGACAGCGGTAATTAATTGGCTCGTCTGGTTAGCTATCAAATACACACCTGCCAATCAGGAATCACAGGTTTGATAGATAACTAGTTTAACGTGCTCATATACCACTAGGGTATCGAACACGCCTATCCAGAGTGACCTCCGATAAAACGACTTTGGGAGTGTTGGGCACTGACGGATCGGATACAAACTCTATTTCAGATTTTGGTTACAATGGCAAACATTAATATGTAAAAAAAAAAAAAAAAAAAAAAAACCCCAGAAGGTTCACAAGTGGGGGGGGGGGGGGGGGCACGTATCCCCGCCCCCGGCTCCTACGGGTCTGCTGACTCGGGGGTATGGGGGGTAGAGTTGAAAATGAGCATAGGTTAGGTCAGTACATAGGTTAATGCATGGACAAAACATGGTATAATTATTTCGATTTGTTGTGTAGCCACTTTGACAATGGCTGTTTATTTTGAATTGAAAAATAATATTTACTTATTGCTGGCTTACTGAGGTGTATATTATTACAAAACACTGCAGTCAGTGCATGCCTATTTTATCATCCCGCAAAAACCAGGTAGGTTTGTTTCTCTAGTTCTAAGACTCATTCCTGACGTTACGCGTTAAGTATTACGTAACCACCAGATGGCGTATTTACTGAAATGGAACAAAATGGCTGCACCTGTTATACATAATAACCGTCACATTTAACCGTTTTATTAATTAAATATAATAATATACTTGTTGATATTAAGCAATAATGTGCATTATATATCGTTGAATATGCATACCAGTCTAAAAGCCTTGCTTTTAAAAGCATTCCTTTAATGCAGAAAGGGATCTTTTATATGCACTTTCCCACAGACAGAAAAGCACATACTACGGCCTTTGACCAGTTGTGGTTCACTGGTTGGAACGAGAAAACCACCAATCAATTGAATGGATCTACCGAGGTGGTTCGATCCATTTTTTTTTTATCAGGGAGCTCGAAAATGATCGATGTAAAGCCGCTAAAGGTATTTAACGTTGAACGTAGGATTGTTGTTGCATTAGAGCGGTAGGCCTAATCTTTGACTAGGCCTACCGTTTGGTAGGCATATATTGCGCAGAATTTATATAGATTGGTCTCTGACGGTCAGAGAGCCTTGATAACTATAAAAATGTCCGTCTAGGTCTCATACCGTCAGAGTAAGCTGACTATGTAGAAGGATCGAACGAACTGTAGGTTTACTTTTTATTGCATTAATGCTAAAGGCTATGTCATGTGTTAAAATCCAAACCTACAGACTAACAGGTCTGTATTTTATTGTACGCCTAACCTACCGTACACAGGGGAGTGTACCATTGTTAAGTATTTAAAAACACAAAGTGTCAACTGGCAGGATTCGAACGTACTGCCCCGATTCGCAGGGCATATAAAAGCCCGCAACCTTAACCCCTCGGTAAACTAGTACGTCCACAGGGATTTATTTGTGAGGGAATTACCAAAGTAATAAAATCAGTAACGATAACTCTATTCTTGTTTATAAACGTGTTTCTGCTATACTTGTCTAAATTAATGACGATACTCTCAGTTTCACAGATTTATCACCAACAGGCAACACTACAGAAGATATGACAGCGAGCAATCATTGTTACGGAGTATATTTATATTTTGATGACGTGTTAGATAACACTGAAGATTAGGAACCATGTCAATGGTGAGGCAGCAATTCTGAGCAATAAAAACTAATTCTGGCAAAACTAACGACCAAAATCGGCAACCCTCCCTCTGTCCATCTGAAAAGAAAATCCAGTTTGATGTTTATGGTATGGGAAAAGCAGGAGGTAGGGAAGTAGTTAGCCCGAGTACTCTGACTGTAAGAGAGCTAGACAAGACATTTGGATATAAATACGCTCTCATTACATTCAGAGACCAAGCTATGTATTTTTTTGGCAATTGCCGACAACCATTAAGTTGGCAAAGATTTACGCTCCAATACCACAACAATCCTATGTTTGACGTGAAATATCTTTACATCGATCATTTTCGAGTTGATTGATTAAAAGAAATTCAGATATTAATCACAAATACACACTACAGAAAGAATTCCGACAGCACCCACATTAGCCAACTCTTCCATGTTGTAACGTCGCTTGGTATGAGACGGCCCCTGTAACTGTTGCACAAGGCAGAATCGCCCAGTGGGCCATCATG
>NC_054700.1:50842775-50930275 GCF_016097555.1 Gigantopelta aegis
TAATTTTTCTATAATCAATTTTGAATTCCAGCAACTTTTATTTGATAGGTTTTCACAAAAGTCTCATTCTTCATATATATTATTATTATTATTATTATTATTATTATTATCATGTGGGTGTGAAATTAGTCATTCATTCAGAATTTGATGCTAATAAATAATTTTGATATTTGGACATTAATTTGTTAATAGAATCTGATGTTACCTGAACATTGATGTTGGGACTTGTCTTTTGGTGGGGAGGGTGGCTGAGGGGTGTGGTGGGGGGGGGGGGGGGAGGGCTGATTGTAAGATTGGCATTATTTAAAATTGTGCTCTGCTACATGAATCTTCTTGTATTGTGTGGTGTCAAACATTTTCAATGAATGTATGAATGTTTAACAGTACTCCAGCAAAAAAAAAAAAAAATCAGTTTGTGTGTCAAACAATGATAAATATATCGATGAAAAAAAGAAGAAAAATTTCAAGTATCAAAGTGCATGTTGTTTGTTACAGATCACAAGATCAATGTCTATAGAGACTTGTACCAGCTGTCGGAAAGTGTCCGGATCGAGTGTCCCAGTTACTCTGGACCACTGCTGTCTGATCACTTAGTCAAAGCTCAGTCTAAGGTAGGCTTTTTGAGCAATATATATGCTTTTTTAAACTTTTTTTTTTTTTTTTACCACTTTACCAGTATCAGATTGTTGTAATTCAGTGTTATCAAACTTCTCTGCCTGGTGGCACATTAAAATATATGTAATAAAAATTAAATTTACTCATTAGCTAAAATTAACTTATGTATTTAAGTAGAAATATGTATTAAAATGGCCACAGTGTTATGGCACCAGTGCTGATGTATGTTATTTGCATATCCTATTTGGGAAAATATGTACCCATCCCAATGGTACCATGGTTAGGACATTGATCTTAATTAAGGCTGGGAGGTGCCCATCTACAGATAGCTGAGTTTAAGAAATATCTTTGAATCGTGGTTATTAGCTCAGCAAAATTTAAATTTAAATGAACTATAATTTGAAATGGAAGTTAAAATACACATAATATATAAAACAATTCTTGTTTGTAATGAGACTGGAAAATTAAATATCATTGTTTATAACATAATATTTTGTTTTAGCTCAACAGACTTTGAGGTTTTCCTTTTACTAAAACCCAGTATAAACAGTGAAACCTGTCAACATCAGATCATGTTGGGGACCTGAGACCTAATTCACTAAACTCTCGCAACTTTGCGATATCGCAGTGTAATGCTAAAAGACTTGCAAAGAGGATGCTTTGTTGTTTAGCAGAGCTTAAGAGAGCTTTGTAAATTAGGCCCCTGATATTTATCTTGATTTAGAGGGTCACATTTTAGAATTTTTTTTTTTAGGTCCATGAAACTTGGCCAGCCGTGAAAGGATTCTGGTTTATTCAGGGTTCCAGTTTAGACAGGTTTCACTGTTTGTCTTTTATGCTGTATTGACTTGTAGAAAAGCTACATCTGTGGCAGAATGCCGAGGATTGCCGTGAACAACCCGGGCGATGGTGAAGTTGTGAATGTTTCCAAGCGGGACCAGATGATGCTGCAGTGTATCCGGGCTCTGGAGTGGGTGCTTGGAGGACAGCAGCATTTATGGGTGGACTTCCTGCTACCACATTACCAGACAGCAGGTAAATTCAGCAACATTTACGGGTGGACTTCCTGCTACCACATTACCAGACAGCAGGTAAATTCAGCAACATTTACGGGTGGACTTCCTGCTACCACATTACCAGACAGAAATAAATTCAGCAGCATTTACGGGTGGACTTCCTGCTACCACATTACCAGACAGCAGGTAAATTCAGCAACATTTACGGGTGGACTTCCTGCTACCACATTACCAGACAGGTAAATTCAGCAGCATTTACGGGTGGACTTCCTGCTACCACATTACCAGACAGGTAAATTCAGCAGCATTTACGAGTGGACTTCCTGCTACCACATTACCAGACAGCAGGTAAATTCAGCAACATTTACGGGTGGACTTCCTGCTACCACATTACCAGACAGGTAAATTCAGCAACATTTACGGGTGGACTTCCTGCTACCACATTACCAGACAGGTAAATTCAGCAGCATTTACGGGTGGACCTCCTGCTACCACATTACCAGACAGCAGGTAAATTCAGCAGCATTTACGGGTGGATTTCCTGCTACCACATTACCAGACAGCAGGTAAATTCAGCAGCATTTACGGGTGGATTTCCTGCTACCACATTACCAGACAGCAGGTAAATTCAGCAACATTTACGTGTAGACTTCCTGCTACCACAACTGGCCTCGGTGGCGTCATGATTAGGCCATCGGTCTACAGGCTGGTAAGTACTGGGTTCGGATCCCAGTTGAGGCATGGGATTTTTAATCCAGATACTGACTCCAAACCCTGAGTGAGTGCTCCGCCAGGCTCAATGGGTAGGTGTAAACCACTTGCACTGACAAGTGATCCATAACTGGTTCAACAAAGGCCATGGTTTGTGCTGTCCTGCCTGTGGGAAGTGCAAATAAAAGATCCCATGCTGCCTGTTGTAAAAGAGTAGCCTGTGTGGCGACAGTGGATTTCCTTTAAAAAACAGTGTCAGAATGACCATATGTTTGATGTCCAATAGCCGCTGATAAGATAAAAAAAATCAATGTGCTCTAGTGGCGTCGTTAAATAAAACAAACTACTTTTTCTGCTACCACATTACCAGACAGCAGGTAAATTCAACAGCATTTACGGGTGGACTTCCTGCTACCACATTACCAGACAGCAGGTAAATTCAACAGCATTTACGGGTGGACTTCCTGCTACCACATTACCAGACAGCAGGTAAATTCAACAGCATTTACGGGTGGACTTCCTGCTACCACATTACCAGACAGCAGGTAAATTCAGCAACATTTACGGGTGGACTTCCTGCTACCACATTACCAGACAGCAGGTAAATTCAACAGCATTTACGGGTGGACTTCCTGCTACCACATTACCAGACAGCAGGTAAATTCAGCAACATTTACGGGTGGACTTCCTGCTACCACATTACCAGACAGCAGGTAAATTCAACAGCATTTACGGGTGGACTTCCTGCTACCACATTACCAGACAGCAGGTAAATTCAACAGCATTTACGGGTGGACTTCCTGCTACCACATTACCAGACAGCAGGTAAATTCAACAGCATTTACGGGTGGACTTCCTGCTACCACATTACCAGACAGCAGGTAAATTCAGCAGCATTTACGGGTGGACTTCCTGCTACCACATTACCAGACAGCAGGTAAATTCAACAGCATTTACGGGTGGACTTCCTGCTACCACATTACCAGACAGCAGGTAAATTCAGCAGCATTTACGGGTGGACTTCCTGCTACCACATTACCAGACAGCAGGTAAATTCAACAGCATTTACGGGTGGACTTCCTGCTACCACATTACCAGACAGCAGGTAAATTCAACAGCATTTACGGGTGGACTTCCTGCTACCACATTACCAGACAGCAGGTAAATTCAACAGCATTTACGGGTGGACTTCCTGCTACCACATTACCAGACAGCAGGTAAATTCAACAGCATCTACGGGTGGACTTCCTGCTACCACATTACCAGACAGCAGGTAAATTCAACAGCATCTACGGGTGGACTTCCTGCTACCACATTACCAGACAGCAGGTAAATTCAGCAGCATTTACGGGTGGACTTCCTGCTACCACATTACCAGACAGGTAAATTCAGCAACATTTACGGGTGGACTTCCTGCTACCACATTACCAGACAGCAGGTAAATTCAACAGCATTTACGGGTGGACTTCCTGCTACCACATTACCAGACAGCAGGTAAATTCAACAGCATCTACGGGTGGACTTCCTGCTACCACATTACCAGACAGCAGGTAAATTCAGCAGCATTTACGGGTGGACTTCCTGCTACCACATTACCAGACAGGTAAATTCAGCAACATTTACGGGTGGACTTCCTGCTACCACATTACCAGACAGGTAAATTCAGCAACATTTACGGGTGGACTTCCTGCTACCACATTACCAGACAGCAGGTAAACTCAGCAACATTTATGGGTGGACTTCCTGCTACCACATTACCAGACAGCAGGTAAATTCAGCAACATTTACGGGTGGACTTCCTGCTACCACATTACCAGACAGCAGGTAAATTCAGCAGCATTTACGGGTGGACTTCCTGCTACCACATTACCAGACAGGTAAATTCAGCAACATTTACGGGTGGACTTCCTGCTACCACATTACCAGACAGGTAAATTCAGCAACATTTACGGGTGGACTTCCTGCTACCACATTACCAGACAGCAGGTAAACTCAGCAACATTTATGGGTGGACTTCCTGCTACCACATTACCAGACAGCAGGTAAATTCAGCAACATTTACGGGTGGACTTCCTGCTACCACATTACCAGACAGCAGGTAAATTCAGCAACATTTACGGGTGAACTTCCTGCTACCACATTACCAGACAGCAGGTAAATTCAACAGCATTTACGGGTGGACTTCCTGCTACCACATTACCAGACAGCAGGTAAATTCAAGAACATTTACGGGTGGACTTCCTGCTACCACATTACCAGACAGCAGGTAAATTCAGCAACATTTACGAGTGGACTTCCTGCTACCACATTACCAGACAGGTAAATTCAGCAACATTTACGGGTGGACTTCCTGCTACCACATTACCAGACAGCAGGTAAATTCAGCAACATTTACGGGTGGACTTCCTGCTACCACATTACCAGACAGCAGGTAAATTCAGCAACATTTACGGGTGGACTTCCTGCTACCACATTACCAGACAGCAGGTAAATTCAGCAACATTTACGGGTGGACTTCCTGCTACCACATTACCAGACAGCAGGTAAATTCAGCAACATTTACGGGTGAACTTCCTGCTACCACATTACCAGACAGCAGGTAAATTCAGCAACATTTACGTGTAGACTTCCTGCTACCACATTACCAGACAGCAGGTAAATTCAAGAACATTTACGGGTGGACTTCCTGCTACCACATTACCAGACAGCAGGTAAATTCAGCAACATTTACGAGTGGACTTCCTGCTACCACATTACCAGACAGGTAAATTCAGCAACATTTACGGGTGGACTTCCTGCTACCACATTACCAGACAGCAGGTAAATTCAGCAACATTTACGGGTGGACTTCCTGCTACCACATTACCAGACAGCAGGTAAATTCAGCAACATTTACGGGTGGACTTCCTGCTACCACATTACCAGACAGCAGGTAAATTCAGCAACATTTACGGGTGGACTTCCTGCTACCACATTACCAGACAGCAGGTAAATTCAGCAGCATTTACGGGTGGACTTCCTGCTACCACATTACCAGACAGCAGGTAAATTCAGCAACATTTACGGGTGGACTTCCTGCTACCACATTACCAGACAGCAGGTAAATTCAGCAACATTTACGGGTGGACTTCCTGCTACCACATTACCAGACAGCAGGTAAATTCAGCAACATTTACGGGTGGACTTCCTGCTACCACATTACCAGACAGCAGGTAAATGAGTAGTTAGGAAGAAGTGAATGGAGGGTAGGTATTGGTGAAGAACCCCACATACATACATGTATGTAACACAGTTTAAGTCTTTTTTTTATTATGAGTCTGTGGGGCATCCTCCACTAACTAATAAAGCAATATTTTGGAAATTTTGAATTTATATTTAAAAAAATTGGTTTTTTAATTGGAAATTTCAGAGTTATCTTCTCTTAGAGTTTTGATTGAACAGTTCTGAAAGTTGGTATTTTGATTCTCTTGGACAGTCTTCACAAACTAATAAAGAGATATTTTGGAATTTTTAAAGTTTGATTGAATTTTACAAATTTAAATAACATTTAACATTAGATGATCTTTACAAATTAATGAATGATCTACTAGTACTACTGACAAAATTGAAAATAAAATAGCAGATCTGTATAGGCTGATAGGCCTCTTGTCTAACATACTATACCCTTGTCTTTCCAGATATTGAACTGTGTACACATTTCTCACAACGGAAAGATAAAACTGGTGGATTGTTATCAGACCCTTTTGATTCTGAAGTCTGCAGTACTGATCAAAGGTGACTAATATCAGAATCAAAAATATACCAACCATTGTTTGCTTATTACTGTATTTTAATATTCATGGTAATCCCTGGAATGAAAACCTAAAAATTAATAATTTGGCATTATGGTGACCTGTTAGTGTATACAGGTAGTACTAAACCAAATAACTTCCAGCTGGGTCAAAGTTCAAGGTGCACCCAACTTTTGATAGAGAAGTGAACTCCACAAGTCCTGTGATTGGTGATAAATGTGAGTGTGTTGGTTGTAAAATATCTAGTACCAATGTGTCAAGTAGCCTTGTGCTTGAAACATGTATGGGGTACCTGTAAAAAAAAAAGTACTCGAATTTTGTGCGGAACTAGGGTAGTCATAGACGCTACCCGTTATCGCAGAAACGAGCAGCTTGACCCCCAATTTTTTCTGATTCACTTTAAGTGTGAGGGGTGGTAGTATTTATATCCATGGCGTTTATGTCGATTGATACGCTGCAGGTAGGAGTTTTGGCCACATATGTTACTATTGTCGTCTATGGGATTTGATTTGGTAGTATACACCCTACAAACAAGAAGCATAATAAACTTTTAAAAACTGCCTTTTATAGATGATGTGTTTTCATTAACCTGTGTTTGACTTACTGCCTGGGAGGGGGTACCACTATACCATGATCACAGATTCTTATTTGGGTTCATTTGAAGAAGGTCTGCATCTTTTTTTCTGATTAAGGCTGTCACAGAACAAGGGTGGGGGTGTGCAAGCCCCTCTAAAAGCTCTGAACTCAGGGTCATCACCATCCCACTTTCAAATACAAATATGGTCTTGTTGGAACCTAAATTAATATACATGGAAATAAATTATCACAGGGTTGGTGTGTCACTGTATACTGAAAATGCCTCCTATCGCTTCATACAAGCACATATATGTTAAAAATGCCTACTACAGCTCTGTACAAACAGATGGTTGTGTTAGTCATGTTTGTATATAATACAGGGTTTCTGTGCTGCTGTATGCTGAAAATGTGTACTACAGCATAATATGCACCGATGGCTCAATTAGTCATGTTTGTATATATTACAGGGTTGCTGTGCTGCTGTATGCTGAAAATGCCTACTACAGCTTGATACGTGCCGACGGCTCAGTTAGTCATGTTTTACGTGGCAACTACGCCATGAAGAGAAGACAGCTGAAACATCTTGGATTCAGAATTATTGAGGTAGGCCTTCAAAAGTAAATTATAGTATAAAATAAAATAGATCATCTTCTCACATTCAGTTTACAAAGAAATGCAGCAAACCTTCCCTATTGGTCAATTTACAGACTGTCCTAGATTCTTACCTGTAAGATGGGGTGCATATATTGGGTATCGTGGAGTAATCAATAGTCACGCACATCAAATGTCACGGATGTCACAATGTTTCTGAAGCTTGCCAGCACACACAAACCACTGACGTCACATTAACAAACAAAATAAAAACCAACACTTCCTGGTCCGTTATCAGAATATGCCTCAAATGAAAAACATTTTGGTAAGTGATTTACATCATGTTTTTTCATAAATGAAAAGTCTGTTTTCTCTATTACCAAATACAAGGGTCCTAAAGTGAAAATGGCTGAACAAGTAAACAGAATGGAATGCGCGACTATTCTTTCTTTTACGTTCTATTTAAAATCTTATTTTGCAAATAAATTTGGCAGTTGATATTAATAACAAATAATGTGCTATATACAGCATTGGTCCAACTAGTTAAATAATATGTTGCTAATATGAGTAGGTTTCACTGTACTCTCAGCATGCTTGTTTATAATACAAACTTCTTATTATATTTAATAAACATGAAACTCTTACGATGTTCCATACAAAACTACATGTATTAAAAGTAATTTTACCAAATAATTTACTAAAAGCTGCAATAAATCTAATAGTTAAATGAATTTCTTAAAATAATTCAGTTTCCTTTTCTCATTACAGATTCCATTTTATGAATTCAGCCAACTGGAAATTGAAAAGAAGTATGAATATGTTTTGAACAAAGTGAAGTTGGCTGAAGTGCTGTCAAAGGACTACGTAAACAAGCTGGTTTTACCCACACAATGAATGTAGTTCATGTTAATAACTATTATTTCATGTTTGTCTCCTGGTGTGTTTAAAATGAAAAGTGACCTTGGACTGCAGTCTATGGTCACATGGTGAACCCTAAAAAAAAAAATTGCTACATTACATCTATGAAGCAAGATGTCTTGGAGACTCAAACAGTTCTATAATCAGGCATCTGAGACAACCAATGAGAAATGTGTATACCATTTGTTTCAGATTGTGTGAAAGGAGACTTGGATTATGTACTGCATGTTTTGATGGTCTTCAGGGAAACATTGTTGTTGCATTCATATAACGACAGATTCATGGTGTCCCAAATACCTTAGGTGGCCCACTGCCATAATAGTTGTTTATAAATGTTTTAATTTGACAACAAAGAGAGACATTTAATTTTATACTAGAACAATAGTCATTGGTGAATGTTCTATTAAAATCAGCTACCTGGCATAAAACAAGAAGTTCTTGGTACAGCAGGTGCGTCTAGAATGTGGTGATTGAAGTTTATAGGGGAGGGGTCAAGACATGCTCCCTAGAAAATATATATTGGAAAAAATGTGCTTGAGGAAGGTTTTGACCTCCGACACAAAGTGGAGGATACCTTATTTCATTCAAATATTATGACGACCCTAAACGAATACTTACAATGTTATTACGGTATACATTAAATATTATTTTTGTCTATGTTCTTGATAATTATTTTAATAAAAATAAACAATAAAAAATAAAGAAGTCAGTATACAGATTACTGTTTGTCCATACTCATGTCATTTTCTGGAAGGTTTTCCACAGATAACTATAACTGTTTCAACTATAACTACACATGTATACTGATACTTATTACCTTTTAGATAAATTTCATGCGTTTTGATTGGTCAATAGCTAATCCATACCACAGGTACACCGTGTCATTTTCCGGGTCAATACAGAATTTGGGCACCAATACAAAATTTGCCAGGGTGTACGAAACTGTCACGTGACTTCCGCTTTGTAAGTTTGGCAGAATTGTTATGGTTTTGTTTTTTCACTCTCGCGCCTCAGCTCTTAAACTAGGAAATACGTATTGAATTCTGTACGCCCTGGCAAAAACCGCGTAACTAATAATGTAACTTAACATTGTAGCATAAATACAGATACTTTAACTGTCCAGATATGTTGGGCACCAACATGTAGCAGTTGCAGTGTAAAATCGGAAGATACATTGTTTCTTCCTTTCTGGGGTTGAATTTTTAACTCGGTCACTTGAGGTGCTTGCGTCACAGGATCGAACCACCTCGGTGGATCCATTCAGCTGATTGGGTTTTTTTCTCGTTCCAACCAGTGCACTACAACTGGACAAAGGCCGTGGTATGTGGTTTCCTGTCTGTGGTAAAGTGCATCTAAAAGATCCCTTGCTGCATTAAGAAAAATGTAGCAGGTTTCCTCTGATGACTAAGAGTGAATTACCAAATGTTTGACATCCAATAGCCGATGATTAATTAATCAATATGCTTCTGTGGTGTCGTTAAACAAAACAACGGGTAGTTTGAACTAACCATTCGGTCAACAACGTGTAAGTGTAACTCGAGACTTTGTTTTTGGTTCGAGCGTTGCGATGTATTCGACCCTTCCGAGTTCGTCCCAACAAGATTCTACTGTATTTAGATTCTACTGTACTCAGATTCTACTGTATTTAGATTCTACTGTACTCAGATTCTACTGTATTTAGATTAAAGTTAAAATTTGTTTTTATTTACCACCACCACTAGAGCCCATCGATTCATTAATCATCAGCTATTGGCTGTCGAACATTTGATAATTATGATACATAGCCATCAGAGGAAACCCACTACATTTTTACAAAAGCAGCGAGGGATCTTTTACATGCAATTTCCTACACAGACAGGAAAGCACATAAAACAGCCTTTTACCAGTTGTGGTGTGCTGGATCGAAGGAGCAAAGACCCAATCAGTTAACTGGATTCACCAATCCTGCAATGCAAGCACCTCAGGCGAACATTCAACTGACCGCGCTAAATCCTGCAATGCAAGCACCTCAGGCGAACACTCAACTGACCGCGCTAAATCCTGCAGTGCAAGCACCTCAGGCGAACACTCAACTGACCGCGCTAAATCCTGCAGTGCAAGCACCTCAGGCGAACACTCAACTGACCGCGCTAAATCCTGCAGTGCAAGCACCTCAGGCGAACACTCAACTGACCGCGCTAAATCCTGCAGTGCAAGCACCTCAGGCGAACACTCAACTGACCGCGCTAAATCCTGCAGTGCAAGCACCTCAGGCGAACACTCAACTGACCGCGCTAAATCCTGCAGTGCAAGCACCTCAGGCGAACACTCAACTGACCGCGCTAAATCCTGCAGTGCAAGCACCTCAGGCGAACACTCAACTGACCGCGCTAAATCCTGCAGTGCAAGCAAGGCGAACACTCAACTCGCTGCAGTGCAAGCACCTCAGGCGAACACTCAACTGACCGTGCTAAATCTGCAATGCAAGCACCTCAGGCGAACACTCAACTGACCGTGCTAAATCCTGCAATGCAAGCACCTCAGGCGAACACTCAACTGACCGCGCTAAATCCTGCAGTGCAAGCACCTCAGGCGAACACTCAACTGACCGCGCTAAATCCTGCTCCCCCACTTATTCAGATTAAAATGTTAAGATGTTAGTGTCAACCAAGTCGAAACTACAACCAATATTAAATTAAGATATCAATAAAAAGAAAGGACAAATTGATTGGTTAAAATTTACATAAAATGAAGTAAAGTTGATATAAATACACTGTCAAGTGGTCTAGACCTGCTTCTGTTTCTACCAGTTTGCTTCGAGATCAGTTAAAATGTCAGAAGCAGAAATTGCTGTGCATTTCACAAAATAAATATCTAGTCTTGTTATTATGTTGACACCAGGTCCTGCTGGGGTTGACAAACATTCCTTTCCTTGCTTTTTGCATCTAGCCCAGTGATAAAACGCTTGCTTGATGTGCGGTCGGTCTGGGATCGATCTGTCAGTGGACCCATTGGGCTATTTCTTGTTCCAGCCAGTGCACCACAACTGGTATACAGGTATGTGCTATTCTGTCTATGGGATATGTATCTTGTTTGACATCCAATAGCTGATGATTAATAAACCAATGTCTTAAAGAGGACCTGTATTCTCAGAGAGGAAACCTGCTATATTTTTTCATTAGTAACAAGGGATCTTTTATAAGCACCATCCCAAAGACAGGATAGCACATACCACAACCTTTGATATACCAGTCATGGTGCATTGGCTGGAACGAGAAATAGCCCATTGGGCCCACCGACGGGAATCGATCCTAGACCGACCGTGCATCAAGCGAGTGCTTTACCACTGGGCAACGTCCCACCCCTTTCCAAAACACTAATGCAAAAATATAATTTTTAAAATCTATACAACAAGGTTAGTTTAAAGATGGTTTTGTTTAACGACACCACTAAAGCACATTGATTTATTTAAGGATTGTCTGTTGTTTCTTTTATGTTCATCAGGGTATGAACAAAAAAAATCATCCGCAAACTATGTGAATCGGCGAAACCCGCTACATTTTTCCATTAGTAGCAAGGAATTGTTAATATTCACCGACAGGATAGCACATACCACAGCCTTTGATATACCAGTTGTGGTGCATTGGCTGGGATGAGAAATAGCCCAGTGGGAATTGATCCTAGACCAACCACGCATAAAAGTGAGTGCTTTGGGTAGTACTAAACCAAATAACTTCCAGCTGGGTCAAAGTTTGAGGTGCACCCAACTTTTGATAGAGAAGATAACACCACAAGTCCTGTGATTGGTGAAAAATGTGTTGGTTGTAAAAACATTTTTATTTTATCTGGGCAAAACATTTATGCAATTTTATTTTATCTAGTACCACAGTGTCAAGTAGCCTTGTGCTTGAAACATGTATGAGGTACCTGTAAAAAAAGTACTCAAATTTTGTGCAGAACTAGGGTAGTCATAGAAGCTACCCGTTATCTCAGAATGAGCAGCTTGACCCCCAATTGTTTCTGATTCAATTTAAGGGTGAGTGGTGGTAGTATTTATATCTGTGGTGTTTATGTCGATTGATACGCTGCAGTTAGGAGTTTTAGCCACATACAGTATGTTACTATTGTCATCTATGGGATTTGATTTGGTACTATACACCCCATACCACTGGGCTACGTTCCCCCCCTTTCCAAAACATTAATGCAAAAATATAATTTAAAAAAATTATATGACAACAAACAAGGTTAGTTTTGTTCAGTGTTTAATAAATATAGCATAAATGGTACAATTCATGACAACATTTGTCTCTTCAATTACTTAATCTCAGATAATGGACACGATTGATGAACTATTGCAAAAAGCCCAAATTGATACAAAAGCAATTGTCAGTTACAATATTTTATAAGAAAAATACTTGTTTTATAAATAACCCAACCTCTCATCCAGTAACAGCTACCATATATATATTCCAGCTTGCTTAGCACTAACCGATATCTATTTAAACTTATATTACCTACCAGTTTCATATATGCACTAGGTGAACATGATTACAGAACACTGATTAAAATGATAACGTGTTATTATGATGGAACTTCCATCAGCAGGGCTAGCTTTGGCTCAGCAGAACAAATCACCAAATTATCTACTAAACTTCAAAAATTGCAGAAAAACAGTTATTTTTTAACAAAATATCATTTATTTCATGAAATTATTTCACCAAATATAAAATTTGCTAACTGTTTTTGAACTTCGCAATTGGCGAATTTGGAGAGTTCCCAGAGCTATCCCTATGGAAGTGCTTTAAACAGAACGATTTCCCCTATGTCTTGATTAATTTGTCATATTTAGTTTCATAGTAAATGTTTCCTGTAAGATCATATATTTCAATTTTTGTTAAGTGTATACACTGAAAATGTATATGTACAATCTCCAACAGCTTGCATTGCTATAATTTGTACAAACTAAAGACTATCCAACATTAATAGAACAAATGAATACAGGAATGCTTCCTGTATTGTCTAAACATATCAAAGTTTTATTTTCAAAATGATACAGTTCAATCTGCCACATTACCGTTTTAACTTTGTAAATGATTTAATAAGGTACCAAGTAATCTATCAAGCATCTACCTTCTTAAAGGTCACCGTACCATTCCCCCATACATTTACCTGTATTAACCAGCTACCTAACAGCCTTTTTTGTACTCCGGTGGCTGATTTACACAGGTTTGACTATATATATATATATAATATATAAGAGCTTGTTTTGTTTAATGACACCACTAGAGCACATTGTCAAACATTGGGTAAGGATGACTCGTAGTCATCAAAGGAAACCCGCTACATTTGTCCTAATGCAGCAAGGGATCTTTTATATGCACTTTCCCACAGACAGGAAACCACATACCAGTACATATATAAGAGTCATCCATATAGTGTGTATACCCAGACGGGAGGGGATGGGTTTGGGCATTACGTAGGAGAGTGTAAAAGGGGATGTGGGGATGTCAAGTGAAACAAAGGTGTACATGAGGGAAAGGAGTTTTAAAAAAAAGATTTTTTTGTTTGTTTGTACATACTTTATGGATGGCCCCATAAGTTGTTAATAAATAAAATAAAAAAATTAATAATAAAAAAACCCACCAAAAACAATTAGCATTAATACCGTCTTACAGAATCTGGAAATAATTACTTACTTGTTTAACACAAGTTAGCAAACTATTCTAGAGTTTGCAGAAAATAAACAAAAAAATCTTAGCAAAAACTGATGATAACTGTTGGATAATATGAACGGAGAAAGGATAATTTCATAAAACATGGTCATGCATGTAGTTTCAAAAACTGTTTGCATTATTGTGACCCGAATTGTTGAATTTCTCCTTGAAAGAAATGAAATTGTTTCATTTTGACTGTATCATGTCCATTAGATATGTGAATAAAGTAACATGCTCTAACTGCTGTCACTGTCCCAATCTTCTTCAGTGTCTTCAATTATTGCCGTCATTTGAGAAAATCTCTCAGCAACCTAAAAGCAAATGGATATTATTATTAAACTTTACAGATCGAATTTACGAAGCCTGTTTATCTTAAACGCAGGTGTTTAAGTATTGTAAATGTATGTCGTTACATGCGTGTAAGACATAAACAGGTGTTTAAGTATTGTAAATGTATGTAGTTACATGTGTGTAAGACATAAACAGGCTTTGTAAATTCGTCCCTACTTGTACTTCTGCAGGCCTCAAATTTGGCAAATAAAGAGGGCAAGACCATTTGGTTTCAACCGATGGAGATTCTTTTAGGGCACTATACGGACAAAAGGCAAGGCAACACAACACGGCAAACTTCAACAAGTGTATTAATATAACACCACCATAGTTTCTGCCAGAGGGTGAAACAGGTATGGCACCATACCCAAAGATTTTTTAAAGATTTTTTTTTAAAGTTAACCTTTTCACAAAATTAATTGCTTTTAACATTACTGTAGAATTTTCTTAACCCTAATCCTAACCCAAAATTTAACTCATGTTCTTTCTAGGGAAGCCCCCCCCCCAACTTTCAGGAGTCGCATTTGTGCATGACGACCAATTACTAACATTCAAAATAAAGACAGTAAGTTTGGGCCATAAGATTTTAGTAACTTTCACGGCACTGGAGCATATGACTAGGGCACTGCAGCAATTTGCCGCCATTAAATTTGATCCCTGCTTCTGCGCTAATAATAATGTAGTCCATGATATCAAATTCATTCACCACAAATGTTTTTTGTGTGTGAACTACTTAAGTTTTAAAATACTGATGGGAAAACAAAAAAGGCAACACATGGTATTTAAGATCAAATTTAGTTCACTACTAGAATAGTTATGCCTGTATAGAATACATGTACAGTCTTCATATTCATAAATGTATTCAAGTCAATGTATGATACTAAACTAAATGCTGAAAGTACATAGATAATTGTCACACTTTGACTTACGTATTGTATGTTTATGAATACAGATACAGACATGTCTGTGGGATTCAGGCCCATATGCAGGATTTATAATGTGTGTGTGTGTGGGGGGGGGGGGGGGGGGGGAATTCCTTGTGATGGGACCAACAATGGTTAAAAAAAAAAAAACCCAACAACTAAAAAACATTTACCTAATATTATCTAAATTTGACAGAAAAAATGTGGACCTTTGATAATTTGAGTGGGGGGGGGGGGGGGGGGGGGGGGTGTTGCATAAAAATAACTACAGGCATGTTAACTTAAGTATGCATTGTTCGATTAATACCTGGTTTGGAGTGACAACTTTAAGTTCCTTTGAAACAACCTTGCAGGTGTCTTCAATGGCTCCAATCATTTTATACCTAAGAATCAGCACTTTATCCATTTCCCTGCAAAACATAATTTATATAGGCATGAATAGGATTACATATTGTACAATATATTCAATACCAGGGAATCTGTTGCCAAATTCAAGTTTCATTAAAGGGACATTCCTGAGTTGCTACACTTTTTAAGATGTTGTCGACAAACAGAGACTTTTTAACGATTGTAATTACATATCAAATATATTTTTCTGCATAAAATATTAGTGTTTCTATATTAAACATGTTTCTGATCGTTCTAATATTTGTACTAGGTTAAATTTCATTTTATTTCCTAAAATATTTTCCCCCCGTACGAACGAAATTATTTGAAGACAAAATCCAGTTTGGGCTTCTTACAAATATTAAGATGACCAGAAACACACTGAATATACAGACACTGATATTCTAAACAAGAAAATATATTTAATATGTAAGATTAATCGTAAAAATATTTTATTAGTCGGAAACATCTTACAATGCATCAAACTCAGGAATGTCCGTTTAAGCCAAAAAGCAAAAATGGTGGTACGTCAATAGACAGATGATTTTCAAATAAGCATTTTGGTGAATTCGTAATGAAATATATTTGCAAATTCAACTTTAATTTGCATTTGGCGATTTGGCAAGTGATAGCTAAAACCCTGCAATACAGAGTCATTTATCAGTACAAATATAATAGCATGTATCAGTGGATTAAAAGTAAAATATACATAACCAACTAATGGAAATCCATCTTCTTCAAAGCAATGATTCAAATCAAGTAAGTTTATGTTAAAGACAATGACCCAAGTTTTTTGGGTATGTTTTTTTTTGTTTTTCATAGAATTATTTTTAATCTTCTACAAACACCAGGAACACATTAGATATGCCAGTGTTGATACTTCAAGCCAAAACAAGAATCTCTGTAATCAATGTGCAAGTTAATACTATAATAGGAACAAAATATATTATCTCGCCTTCATGTAAAATTCTTTAATCTCATTGGTTGTTTTGTTTTAAAAGAACTCACAGAGGGTACATAAAAAGCCATATAGGCCTCGTGATGCTTCTACAAGTACAGCTTAGAGTACAGCTAAGCCTAAAGCAATACATGCATGCACCTTACTGGGCCCAACAAATTTTCTTATCTCCTAATTTCATGAGCCATAAACCTGTGAAAAATGGGTAAATCACCATGAAAGTTAAACTTCATCTGTAACAGTGTGATAAAGCTATAAAAAATTTCATCTCAGTATCTTCAGACATTCAAAAAAAAAAAAAAGTCAGGAAAACTAATTTTGGTATCTCCTAAGTTCTAAGGCCATAACTCTGTTACAAATGGGTAAATACCATGGAAGTTAAACTTGATGTGTCACATTACACGATAAAGCTACATGTATATACAAAGGTTCATCTCATTATCTTCAGGCGTTGCCAACAAAAAAAACAGTCTGGAAAATAAAATTTTAATATCTCCTAAGTTCAAGGGCCATAACTTCGTAAAAAAAAAGAGGGGTAAATCAGCATAAAAGTCACAACTTGATCTGTTACAATATATGATGGAGCTACACACACATTTTCAGCTCAATATCTTGGGGAAAAAAAACTATAGGTGTGACAGACAAAGGATGGAGACGAAACCTATAGTCCCCTCTGTTTGACCAGTAGGGGACTGGTAACTAGGTCAGTGGCCATAAATCACTGTAATAGTAATAGACCATAAAGATCAGGGGCCAGTTGTTTGAACATTAATTAGCTTAACCAGTGGTAAACGGAAATTTTCAAAACCAAAGACAATCAAAGGTATCCAAACAAAATCAAATCTAAAGTTTATTTTTTATTTGTGCAAAAATAGTTAAAGTGAAAATATCAGACTAACCCTGGGTTAATTTAACATCTGGGCCCTGGGCCCTTGCTTATAAAACTTTTAAAGAGTCCAGACTCGATCTCTAATGAGAAGGAAGAAGGAAATGTTTTATTTAACGACACACTCAACACATTTCATTTACGGTTATATGGCGTCGGACAATCTCTAATGATGTCACACGCATACAATTTGTATGGCTTTCAGGTCTCAGACTCTATTAGTCTCGAGTCTAGACTCTAAACGTTGTATAAGCACCAGGCCAGATCTATTCTGTAACTATTACAGCTGCAATCGTGAGTATATCACTAGAAAAGTCAAAATTAAGAGGTACCTGACCTATACATACATTGCTGAAACTGTGGACCTTTTACTAATGGCTTTACATTACAACAAATAACATTACCTTGTCCAGACAACAGCCGGCTCCTGTTTGCTTGTAACACTCTCCCGGTCACTCAGCGAGGAGTCATCAGAGTCCATGTCCGAGCTAGTTTCAGTCTCCAGGAAAGGTTCTTCGCTGGAATCTGACTCAGCACTCAGCATTGCACAAGCATCTCCTTCAGTGCTTGACGAAGACAAGTTCTTTGAGTCTGCCTTTAACTTGGACTGTCTGCTGAAACTGGGACTAGTTTCATTCTCAGCCTGTAAGATGGCGGTCTGGCTTAAATCAGAGTCCACATCATCATCCTCGTCATCCTCGTCAACATCATCATCATCATCCTCGTCATCATCACTGTCATTAACTACTTCCATAACATTATCCTCAGATTTCTGAACAGAAGAAAGTTCACAAATATCACAACTGTTATTGGTGTCCATATATTTGTTAGACGAAGTTTGTTCATGATTACCTTGTCTCAAAGACATTGATGTCGATGCTGATGGCTCAGCTGTGGATTTCACTGCATGCTGTGAACATTCACTCTTCACATCTTCCGCCAACCTACTTTTTGTAGCCTGTTCCTTCTCTACCACAGACAGAGTCTTTTTCGATGGAGAACTATTGACAGAATTGGATATTTCCAACAGGTGATGAATAAATTCTGCTGAAAATACCAGCTGTGAATCTGACAGAGACTCTGTCGGTGCTTGCTGATCAGGACCAACTGTCTTGACAGGAGAACTGGTCCTCGACCTCAGCCCTGCCTCTAGAAACCTGTGCATCTGCTCTATGGACAACAGCGAGTGCTGGGAGTCTTCGGACTCCTGCTCTGCTTTACATCTGGAACCCAGCTGTGTGCTGCTGTTGTCCATTTTGTCCACCAGACTTGTCTTCGACTGTGAGGCAGATGCGAGTCCTGCTTCTGCAAATTTCTGCATCATTTCCACTGCCATCTGCACATGCTGAGAGTTACCACATTCCGAGTCAATGTTAGATGGATCTTTCCTTGGGGAACTGTTTCTGGACTGCGTCAGACCAGCCAGGACAAACTTCTGAACTAAATCACTAGCCACCACAGACCGTGTTGTTGTTGTTCCATCACTGACATCTTGTTCCACCTGCTTGTCACCGCTTCCTTCCGTACTTTCCACACTCTGCTGCTTGACTGGGGAATTATTTCCAGAAAGGTTGAAATTGGATGAAAGTAATTTCTGAAAGAAGTCGATGGACATCGACTCCTCGGATGGTTTTATGTGAGCTGACCTCATGGCACTGGCTAATATATCGGTACAGGATTGGAAAGGGTCCGTGACCTGAGTAGAAGAATCGAAGACATCACGCAGGGAGCTGCTTTCGTGAAGTGCGTGCTGACTGTCAGACTGAGACACAGTGGGTGGAGAAAGTTCTGAAGCCCTAGGTGTGTTATTTTCAACTGCTGACTCACTTCGATTATCACCAAATACACTTAGAAAATGTTTCCGTTCTTGGGTATTTGAGTGTGAAGGAGAAATGTTTTTATTTTCATTACTATTGCCGTTATTACTGTCTGTTGTGGCTGTGGCTGTGGCTGTGGCTGTGGCTGCACTACAGTGTGTTGTCTGTGAAGCTGTTTGGGACTCTGTGGTATCGGATATGAAATGGTCTGTATCGTCATGGTGATATGGAGAAGAGAAGGAAGAGTTTTTGGTTTTTTGCGGCGATTCCTGGGAAGCAACTTCGTTCAATGTCATAAAGCGCTTCAGTCCAGATTTTTGTGAAACATGTTTTAGCTGGAACAAAAGACAAAAAAATAAAATAAAGATTATTACAGAAGCTTGTGTGTCGTACTGATTTTATGAAATGAGTGTTAGGATATGTGCATTGCCCAAGTAAGAAAGAAAAGGAAATGTTTTATTTAATGACGCATTTAACACATTTTATTTACGGTTATATGGCGTCAGACATATGGTTAACGACCACATAGATATTGAAGGAGGAAACCCGCTGTCGCCACTTCATGGGCTACTCTTTTTCAATTGGCAGCAAGGGATTTTTTATATGCACCATCCCATACAGGATAGCACATACCACGGCCTTTGATGTACCAGCCGTGGTGCACTGGCTGCAATGAGAAATAAGTGAGAAAGAGGTCAATATATGATTCCTGACATGAGTTTCGTAAAACAAGTATGACTCACAAGCCAGTGTAATAATTTCTTTATTATCCACATTATTTATGTTTACGAATTCAATAAAAAGACGGTGTCAAAACCGTTTCAAATGTAATTAGAAGGAAATGACGAAATGACGTCATTTTCAGACATGACAACATTTTGATAAGCAATTACAATATTTCACATGCACTGAGCTAGAACTGGGGAAGCAACATCATGTTATGACTCTTCCCAAAAGTACATCATTGATTGGTCATGTGATTAACTGTTATTACACATGTGCTTCATATGATTTTTATTAACTAGATTATGTTGAACCATATGGATAATAAAATTAGGTATCCAAATATTTAAGGTAGAGAAATACAAATAATGAGTGAAAAAAACCTCACTTAAAAAAAGCTGTTGATCACAAATTTTGGAAGGAAAGTAAGCCCACTTGAAAATAAAGACTTTTTTCCCCTTCTTTTTTTTTTGAATTTTAATAAATATTTATTGTCCCAGATCATATAGCAGTGTCAGGGTTGGGATCCCCGAATAACTGCTTTACATATATATGCATGTTCTAAGCAACAACATAAAAAATAAAGACTTTGTAATAACCTAAAATACTTTTAGCTTAATTTCTTTATTATTGTTTGATTTTTAATATAATCTATCAGCCATTGTAATTACTGTTTAACAATAATTAAACAAGAGAATAACAACATGAATACCTTAATTCTCCGTGCCTTTGCTGGAGATGCATGAGAGCTTGTGGAAGGGGAGACAATCAGGGGTCGGGACGTTATGTTAATGTTCTCCTTGTCGGCAACTTCAAAGTCGGATTCTTCGTCCTCGTCAAAAGGAGGTGTGGGACCTCGTTTCCGTGGTAATGTCACAGGCTTGTGAAAGGTGATCTTGACTGGGGTGATTTTCTTACTGCTCGTCTGGAAGTACAGCCTGCCATCAATCACCTGAAACACAATTATATTCAGTTTACATTTCTATAGTCTATAATAAAAAATTGTAGCCACTTATATAAAAAAAAAACTAAATTAAAAATAGAAGCAAATTTCAAATAATGATTCATAATAATATCCACTATCAAACCGTAGGTTTTTCAGTAGATCACACCCTAAAGCTTTAGTAGATCACACCCTAAAGCTTTAGTAGATCACACCCTAAAGCTTTAGAGAATACTCAAAACGCTCGGGAAGGACATCATCAATTCATTCATGCTAGATAAATGGTATTGCTGAGTAGCGAGTTGGGTATTCTATTTATTACCCAATATCAATCTTTATCATTATATGGAAGATTTTCAAACGATAGTGTTATTGAAAACAAGTTTGCAAGCTGAGAACGAGACAGCGTTGCGTCATAGCTGTGACGTACATATCTCTGATGACTAAAGTTAGTTGTTGACATGACTGCTGCCATAGGACATCAAAGCCTATAGTGAAGAACTGATTATGACGATAAAATGTATCTAGGGCAAGAAATAGGTTTTTTTCTTGCCCTAGGGAAAGATAATTTTTCTTTCTTCACTTCTGTCTGCACATATGGGTCATATAGGTTCATATTTCACCATCAACAGGTTGGCGAGTTGTTAACTCTTGTTTTTGTCATGAACAAAATCAAGGTGAGCTGAAACTCTATCTTGAAATGGTGCCAGATGTGCAATCATGTGAACTGTAATTAAAATTTTATTTTAAATTTTGCAAGGTGATCAATTTGCATCTCTCCTAAAACTTTCCAGGCGAGTTGGGAAGGGAGGCAAGAGTGTCACTCATCTTTCCTGCCAAAAAACTAAACTGGCTTAGTCCTGCTTCTGTTCATGTGCAATGGTGTTCATTCGTTCAATGCTACTGCGTTTATAATGTGTTGATCAAATAACAGTTTTGCATGAAGTTGGTGATCAAAGTATGAACTGACCGTAACGAGACTTACCCGCAGACTGCAATTGTAACAATGATACAGTTTAATATCCACTGGGTTGCTATGACAATGTCAGTTTAATATCCACTGGGTTGCTATGACATTGTCAGAGTTTAATATCTGCTGGGTTGCTACGACAATGTCACACTTTAATATCTTCTGGGTAGCTATGACAATGTCACAGTTTAATATCTGCTGGGTTGCTATGACAATGTCACAGTATAATATTTGCTGGGTTGCTATGACAATATTAGTTTAATATTTGCTGGGTTGCTATGACAATGTCACAGTATAATATTTGCTGGGTTGCTATGACAATGTCACAGTATAATATTCGCTGGGTTGCTATGACAATGTCAGTTGAATATTTGCTGGGTTGCTATGACAATCAGAGACTTACCCGCAGACTGCAGTTATAACAATGTCGCAACCGCTTCTGCAGTTTAATGTCCGCTGGATTGCTATGACAATCACAGCGACATCTCTTTGTTCGGTAGGTTTCCAGTTCATCGGGAATCTCTATCTCCTCAGCACTATCAATCTCAGCATCCACCTCAAGGTCACTGTCATTCAGAGTTACCTCCTCATAATCTCCCATAATGCTACAGAACAGAGAGAATCAAACATATTCTTTATTAAATGTCATTTAGTTATCTCCTCATAATCTCCCATAATGCTGCAGAACACACAGAAAATTAAATCAACAAATATCATTTATTAACTGTCATTCAGAGTTACCTGTCCCTACTCACAATCTCCCATAATGCTGCAGTTCTAACAATCTTGAAAATTAAATTAAATGTATGATTTATTTGTTAACATTCAAAGTTACCTCCTCATAATTTGCCATGTACATTTAGGGCATATTTCAAAATACTAGTTTTGGTGTTAATGGCATTCGAAACATTGCTCTCGTCTTCCTTTTAAGTCATTCACATTAGGAAGTAAAGTAATATAGTTTTGTATAAGGCAGGAGGAGTTGCATTAATACCATGCATAACAAATTCCTTAATAAACCCATTTTGACTTAGTGAAATTCAAACAGTTCTATCAAAAGTATATGAGGGAACTTTAATTAACCAATGTTTTTCATAACCAAGAAACATGTTTGAAATCTAGATTAATTGACTGACTTCTCTTTGTAACCCCTTGTCTTCTATAGACAATTTAGTTTTGGTGTGTTGGATGGAAATTATATTTTGGTGTCTGATGGAAAAAATGTCATAAATTTCATCAGTATAATTTTAATGAGCACCTTATACCACACCAAGATATATATTTTAAAGTGATTTCTTCATCATTATACTTCATTAAGAAATGACAGTCACGACTCTTATTAAAGGGGCATTCCTGACTTTACAGACATTTAAACATGCCCCCGACTAACAAGGCTTTTAATGAATAAAACTAGATATTAATTACATTTTCTTGCTTAGAATATTAAGGTGTGTACACCATGTGTTTTTGGTATGTCTAATATTTATAGTAGCTTAACCAGGATGTTTTCAAACAGGTACGAAATTATTGAAAGAAAAATCCAATTTGAGCTGTTATATTGAATTTTCTAGTCTGGGTGTTGACCACTTTTGAAATATGCCACATATCACTCGAAACTAAATTGTAAACTGACTGGAGTGTGTTCTATGTTGTGATTGGTTAATTACATTCTTTTTCCGGGATCAAATGAAAATAACACCCACAAAGCTAATGACATCATTAGAAAGTGACGTCATTAGCAATTCGAACAGGCGAAGTTGCCGATTCAAGGGTCTACAGTTAGATTGTAGCCAGGTATTTTTTTCAAGAAGTATCAAATATACAGTTAGTTCTGTAGAAAAACGATTCAGTTTACAATGGACATATTTTATGTCTGCAAATGTTTCATTCTTGATCTCAGGCTAACGCCTTCGGTCAACAATGACATTTGTGGGATCAAATAGACAATAACACCCGCAAATCTAAACACTCTATATGGTTTTTCCTAAATGTCTTCCAATAATTTTTCCTTGTTTTTTCCCTTGACATTGCTTTCCTCCATGTGACAAGTTCACTAACGTTTCTGGAGGCTTGTCTTCCGGGAAGAACATGGAGAACTCGTCCAGCAGATACGGCAGTCCCTTGAGTAGCGGCTGCACACTCTCCTTCAGGTCTTTAGTCAGCTTGCCCGGCTGCTGGAACCACGTGTGGAACGCCTTCAGAACTCGCTGGAACTGACTCTGCTGCTTCTCAAAATATATCTACAAACAAAATATATATTCCAGACAATTACACAATATCCTGACAAAAATAATGTTCTACATACTTGTAGTTACAGAATATTCTACAAAATTCGACAAAAATAATGTTTTACATACTTACAGAATATTCTACAAAAATCTCAAAATATATATCTACAAAAAATAACATTCCAGACAATTACAGCATACATGTATATCTACAAACATTATCGACAAATATTCTGCAAACCAAAAAGAAGAATCGGAAAATTTCTATTTATTCCATTTTTTGTATGCAAATCAAGTACCATCAACCTAGCACGGTGTCATTCACGTTACATGACATCATTCTTTGTATAGCCACATTTTGCCACATTCAAAGAGCATTTCTAAACTCTAATTAGGGGATAACATCACTGTGTTTCGTTGTTAACTGTAAGGATTTATCAAAAAATGTTTTGTTTTAACTAAGGATTTATCACAAAATTTTGTGTGGCTTAAATGTTTTCAGTTTATCGAGATATGAACACAAAACAGTTAGCACCTCTCGACTAATTACATATACATGTAGATTGCCGTAAAGTGTACAGACACAAAAATTTAATTATAAATAAATACACAATTTCTGTATCAGTACCGTGACACTAAACATCATTTGTAAATACTGTACTGAAATAAATGATTCCAAGAGTATGTTATTGAAAATCTAGTCAGAAATACTCAAGTCGAGTTAGGCTTATGTCTAATGCTTACATATATACATGTCACATGACCTACAATGTATACATGTATCTTTGGTCAGCAACCAAAAATAAATTTATCTAGTCATCCTATCTTGCCAGTGTATTATATTACTCGTATGATATAGTGATAGCAGGATAAATATATTTGACATAGTTAAGTGTCCATATGATATACCTAATACATACCTATAGGTTGGTGTCCTGATAAAGATAACAAAACTTGTATACAGGTCAAGTAGTTACACACATACACAGAAATGTTAGTTACTTTAGTCCCTACTTAATTAAATATAAACAGTCATTTGGTATGCTACATGTATATTATTGTTATAAAAATGAAAAACAAAAGGTGCGGTTTATACACACAGCGGTTACTGTAAAATTCATATATGAACCGCACCTTGCAATTCAGACAAAAAGCAGCGGCTTATAGGCCGAAAAATACAGTATACACGTTGGTGATAAAGAGAACAAAATGTATATACCAGTAACTACACACATACCTCTAACGTACATGTATATACCAGTAACTACACACATATCTCTAACATATATACCAGTAACTAAACAGATACCTCTAACGTATATACTAGTAACTACACACATACCTCTAACGTATATACCAGTAACTACACACATACCTCTAACGTATATACCAGTAACTACACACATACCTCTAACGTATATACCAGTAACTACACACATACCTCTAACGTATATACCAGTAACTACACACATACCTCTAACGTATATACCAGTAACTACACACATACCTCTAACGTATATACCAGTAACTACACACATACCTATAACGTATATACCAGTAACTACACACATACCTCTAACGTATATACCAGTAACTACACACATACCTCTAACGTATATACCAGTAACTACACACATACCTCTAACGTATATACCAGTAACTACACACATACCTCTAACATATATACCAGTAACTACACACATACCTCTAACTTATATACCAGTAACTACACACATACCTCTAATTTGCGCAGGAACGTCCGAGCCTTGATGAACTCTTGGTTTGCCATAAAACATCCACATGCAACTGCCTGGTGAGGGGAGAGAAATGCAGCAAAGTCCGATGATAGTTCCGGGTATTTGTGAAACAGAGACTGGACCTTATTAAACAGCTGTAAATACAATAAAATTACTGTCATTCTCAGGAGAGAGAGAGAGAGAGAGAGAGAGAGAGAGAGAGAGAGAGAGAGAGAGAGAGAGAGAGAGAGAGAGAGAGAGAGAGAGAGAGAAAGAGAGAGAGAGAGCGAGAGTGTGCGTGCGTGCGTGCATGTGTGTGTGTGTTTTGGGGTATTTGTGAAACAGAGACAGCTGGAAATACAATAAAATTACTGTCATTCTCAGAAATCGAGAGAGAACCAGGTGATTTTTAGCTGGTCAAGTCTTAAAACTTAATAAATGTTCCAAACATTAATAGCTGAATGTGAAGCCATATTTTAGTCAGTGGCCAATGTCTCACAACTTAATAAATGTTCCAAACATTATGTAATATTTGAATGTGTTATGGTAAAGTGCTCGCTTGATGCGAGGTCAGTCTGGAATCAATCCCCATTGGGCTATTTCTCATTCAAGCCAGTGCACCATGACTGGTATATCAAAGGCTGTGGTATGTGCTATCCTGTCTGTGGGATGATGCATATAAAAGATCCCTGCAGTTGGCACAAATACTAACTGAACAATGCTTTAATATGTAAAGCAAAAGCTGCTTATGAAAATGATCATGAGAAAGCATATTTTTTACAATGAGTGGCAATTGCCATTTGTGCCCAGTCAATTTCGATCCCTGCTGAATGAATCCATTAACTAGAGCAAAAACATTACTGAAACGTTTAGATTAAATTTATCAATATGTGATAACCTTGCATAATTCATCACCTTGACATCTCTTGATAACACAACTGTGGCAGTTTTCACAACTTTTACAACTTTCTATTTTAAATTTACAATGTCCTTGAAGTACTTCAGCATCCAAGGGCACCTTAAGATGTTGTAAACCACCATTTATGATAGTTCCAGCTTGTCGTGTTACAGTTAATCAGTCTATTATTTCTTGTTTGGGTGTCCACATAAAGGGCTTTTTTTTAATTTTTTAATTTTTCTTTGTTGTGAAATGAGCATTTAATATGTATTTCATATCTTACAGTTCCAATCCAAATATTTTCTTTGACAGCACATTATACATTTTATCATCCATTAAAGGGACATTCCTGAGTTTGCTGCATTAATATTTCTATGACTGTAACCGGGATTCTATAATACCCGTAACTGAATAAAACATGATTGTCCAAATATCTCTCCTAACTGTATATCTATTAGATCTCTCTGTAACGGGCGGTTATACCCTAATGTGGCTCGTCTAGGTATGATCAGAGATAAGATCTTATATATGTATATATTATTATAGCACGTTTAGTTCACTAAAAAACACAACAAAAACACAATACACTTGGAATCTGTATTAACCTACGCTGACAAATGTACTGCCGCAGTAGTTAATTAATAACAACAATAATAACAATCCAGAACTGATCACTTAATTAGTTAATCTCTAGGTGTCTAGTTTACACAATCTGCTAATCACTTCACCGTGACACAACACCCACACGTGTGATAATTGAGAAACGCTAACACACACACGTGCGATAATTGAGAAACGCTTCCAGGGGAACTTAATTAATAAAGGAATTACTACACTATTCCTAACTGGTTAATATTTAATTAACCCTAACTACTCGTTCAATAACGTGTGATAATTGAGAAACGCTAACACACACACGTGCGATAATGGAGAAATGCTTCCAGGGGAACTTAATTAATAAAGGAATTACAACACTATTCCTAACTGGTTAATTTTTAATTAACCCTAACTACTCATTCAATAACCTTGTAATACAGAATTAATACTGGTACCTAACACAATAAAGACAATAACCTACAGTTTACCTAGGTCCTCTAGGATGACTGGTTAAGCTTTTTATAATTATTTAGGACAGTGAGCCTACAGATTACTGCGTCAAATGACCGGCAGCACCGTCTAAATAATATTGGTATAATACAGTATTAAAATATTTAAAGTCACATCAATCACATCAAGGTTATACACAGAGCAGAAAAATATATTTACCACGCCCGGACTGAACTTATATACTTCGTTCAGTGGACGACGTCTGTTTCCCCTGCAGCCTTCCTAATGTTTCTCCTCGATATCTCTAAAATCCTAGCTATTTATTCAAAACTCTCAGAGACAGCGAATATCGCCTGGGGGTACAAGGCGGTACCTCACGTATCATGTGGATTTTCCACAGCCACCATATTTTTCTCTGATCGTCAGACTGGCTGTCGCCAACCGCGAGCAATCCCCTGGCCATAAACAGCACTACCGGAGATATTACGTAACTACTAGCCACATGGCCTCCACCGCTGGACTAAGTGCATATTGGAATGCACGATCGCGCGAAGGTATTACGTAACAAATTGCCCAACTGGCTAAGTGCATTTGGAACTGCACACGGCCTTCTAAAACAATTAATATCGCCACAGGCGAAAAGAAATTAAGAGCATGTACCGTCACACACCCCCACCTCAAAAAGGATATTTCCTCTACTCTAGGAATAGGGAAATATACTACATTAAAACAAAAAGGTGCGTTAACCGACGCATACGGGCATTTATAACACATGTAATAATAAGGTGACTACCAGTAATCACACTGAGTCTCTGAGTCCCTGGTATACAAATATAATATATATAAAAACAAAACAGAAATCAAGAATGTCAACACATTATCATAACGTTCAACTTCGGGACAGGGCATCAGCGATTACATTGGCGAAGGTTTCTACTTGCCCAGAGCTAACCATGCAAACAGACAGATAGATGGAGGGGGATGAAACCTATAGTCCCCGACAGTTGGACCGGTAGGGAACTAATAACTTGAAATGAATTAGCTGTTAATAACTGCACTAAAAAGACTTTGCTTTACTCTGAACAGAATTAAAAAAAAACAAAAAAAACTATTGCCTCCAAATTAGTGTGATCTAAAGCCAAAGCTGTGTGAATACACATGTAATTGTAGTTGCTGACATAATCTCATAAATTTTAAACGAAAAACTTGGTCAAGATGAAGTACATGTATAACTTAAACTGTCTGATCAATGCACCAGCTGTTATAAAGTATGTTTTATTACATACAAGTATTGGTACTTGTACGTCACATCATAAAAATGTAAAACAAAACTGAATAAATATAAATTCTAACTTTTTTGTCAAACACTTTAAAAAAAGAAAGAAAATTCAGACAGCCTTGTATAAAATAATATCAAAAATATATATATATGGATATGGGTATGAAAAAGAATTGTTTTAAAAATCAACGAGTCATGACTCTGTGCTGTAGATATCATAAAAACTACATGTAGTTGTTAAAATTTATTACGGTACTGACACAATTATTAGTCCACCAGCATCGCAATTGGTCTGGTCACCTACTTTTCACACAAGACGCAATATTTCAGAGAGTAATAAATTACACATCACAACAGGTTGTAGGTTGTACAAGAAACACAAAGAAACATGCTGTCTGTATGTCTAGATGCGTGCACTTGTGACCATGTTTCTAAGTGTATTCACAAAGATTCTACAGACTTCGCTTTTGATGGTGAATACACAGTACTACTTTTACATATGGGATGCAATCGACTAAATCTCGTACCAGTAGAATACACAAATAGAACAACAAAAATATGGATGAATGGAAATTGAAGTTTTTAAAGGTAAATCGTTATTCAGACCAAAGAATACATTATTCAGACTGAGAATACCCTGTACACGACAGTGAACATGTTAGACGACATCATCAACATTACTCAGTTCACGGACAACACCATGGAAACGACGACAACAACTGGACTGTGGAACAGTTCAACGACTGTTTTCAATAATTCTACGGAACCAAATTCGAACTCCACGCGACCACCACCTCCACTGCTGGACCTGAATGACCTTATGATGGGAATCCTGGAATACCGCATGTCACGGTATCTGGGTATATACGGCTACCCTGTGCTGATATTCCTCGGAACTGTGGGCAACATCCTCAGCCTGGTTGTGATGACCCGCAAGACGATGATCGGCTCGTCCACGTGTTTTTACATGGCCGTTCTCGCCATTGCCGACACGATACTGCTGTACTTCGGCTGTCTGCGCATCTGGTTCTCTTATCTGACCGGCTACGATGCCATCATTCTCAGCCCCGCCGCGTGCAAAATATTCAGCTTCCTCACCTACTTCAGTTATGATTTCGCAGCTTGGGTCTTGGTTGCCATGACAATCGAACGATTCATTGCGATTCACTTCCCGTTGAAAAAGGCTCGATACACGACCGTTTCCCGTGCTAAAAAGGTGGTTGCATTTCTAACCGTCTTGTTCGCAGGGATAAATGTGCATTTCTTTTTTACTGTCACGATCACGATAAAAGGATACTGCAATCCATTACCCGAATACAGGTATTTCAATGACAAGGTTTTCCCTTGGATTGACGCGACTCTTTATTCGTTTCTGCCGTTCGTTTTGCTGCTACTGTTTAACATTCTGATAATTTACGACAACAGAAAAGCTTCATTTCGACAGGTTGGTCTACAGGCGACAACAGGACAGAGATTGTCACTCGCACAGATCCGATTTCATCGCAGACTTACAGCCATGCTTCTTTCCATATCCCTGGCATTTTTAGTGACTACGGCTCCAAAAGCTGTCGTTATCATCATCAAACCATACACCTTTGTGTTCTTCGATGGACCTAATATCGACTTTCAGAAAATTGCAAATTACACACTGACAAAGGCGGTGATGAATTTCTTAACATTTGGGACACATGCGATCAACTTCCTGCTTTACTGCTTAAGTGGGCAGCGGTTCCGGCGGGAACTGAGACGATTATGTGTGATCTGTGTCTCGAAAAAGCCTGTGCAACCTGTAACCGATTACGACATGACGAGAAGGTTTTCGGGAACTGTGAACATAGCGGTGCAAATAAACATGGATACAGTGACCAACAACTACACTAATGAGAGATGTGTGACTAGAATGTGAGAACATTTAACAATGACAAATTCATTGGTTTAGGCCTCTGAAAATTGTGAGAACGATCACTTCATTCATGCATCACTCACGTAATTATCATTTTGTGCAACCTATCTTTAATTTGTGCATATAATTTATGACATTATTAACAAGCAGCGGCATAGGAAGGTGCCAAAAAGTGCGGGGGAGTGGGCACACTTTTATATTTACACATTTTTACACTGTTATAAAGCAAATATAAAGCAAAATATCTGTAAAGTGTGTGTGTGGGGGGGGGGGGGGGGGGGGGGCACATGCCCCCTTGCCTCCCTGCTTCCTACACCAGTGACAAGGACACAACACGTTACGCAATAAGGAAATAGGTTACCTGAATTTATTCTTGTGTTACACAAATGTTCAATTCTCAGAGGCGTGTGGTTAGTGAAGGAAGGAAGGGAATGTTTTATTGAATTCGCACTCAACACATTTTAACACATTATGGTTATAGCGGTTACAGTGTGGAGTTTGATTACTTTGCAGCAGATTACAACGATTGTCTCATCTGGATACTTTAACATTTTCAGTCGCGTGTCACTCATGCAATTTATCTCTTGTTTTTTGTAACCTATCTTTCGTTGTGCATCAAATATTAGGACATCGTGTACATAACAGGTTACAAGAAAAAGATATGGGTTACCTGAATTTATTTTTGAGTTACGCAAATGTTCAATTCTCAAAAGGCCTGTGGTCAGTATAGAGTTTAATTACCAGGCCTCGAAATACATGTAAATTAAGGACTGTTCCAGAACTGATCACAGGGTGGGGGTGGGGTTGGGGGGGGGGGGGGTGAGGGGGGTTTGCTGGTTGGCGGGAGGAACAATAGTGATTATTTTATGCCAAGTGCATTTGCCACAATATGTTGTCAAGGCATACATGTATATGGTCTGAAATAAATTTTTATTTTGTGGGTGATGGGAATACGAAACGTAACTGCCTCCCGTCCTTGAAGGTGATCAATTCTGAAATAACTACAGTGAAACCCCTCTAAACCGGACACCCTTGCGACCAAGACAAATGTCTGGTTTTAAGAGTGATACGGTTTAGAGAGGTTAAGTTCTGTCCTGGTTTTTAGAAAGGGACTCTGTAAAGTGTCCGGTTTTGAGGGAATTCTGGTTTACAGAGGGTCCGGTCTTGAGAGGTTTCACTGTATATTGAACAAAGGTATTTTTCCAAGCATGTTGCATTTTATAACTTTCTTTACACATACATCTGCATGTAAACAGAAACTTTCTGTGCATGACAAAAACAAAAATGTTGGTTTAAATACAGCTAAAAATCTAGGGACATATCAACAGGATTTGTTTGTCGTAAACTGAAGTAACATTGCTGGATTTTTATCTCTAGGTTATTGGTTTCTATTAAAATATTTCATTTGCACCACATATTTACCATGTTATTTTTTTTAGTAATAAATCTGATTATTAAAGTCGCAAACTCTACATCCCACCTATTTCCCCAAGATAGGACAGCAGATGCCACATCCACTTGCTGGACTGACAAATACAGGGATGTGAGAGGGGCTGGAACATAACAGCTTACTGCGACCGGGGTCCAGGGGCCGCTCAAGGTCCCCTGAAGAAAAATTGTTTGCAACCCCTGGAACTGTTAAAAATTGCATTCAATGCTAACAAATCTAAACTGGTTATAACTTAAAATATAAGGCACACATCATAAACTTGAAACCGTGAAAACATGCAAATGAACCTTGTGTGGTCAACAGTACTGAACATCATGTTTTGTTTAGACGAAACGGAAAAGCGCATTTCCGCATAGCTCGCACATCCCTGTAAATAACAGAATGGGTCAACCAAGGGGATTGATCCTACAACCCACTGCATCTTGGGCTAACGTTCTATAATGAGCTACATCCCACCTCTTAACAAAAAAGATAAAGTTTGTTTTGTTTAATGATCCTACTCAGGGGCGGCACGGTGTAAACAAGAGTACCGGTGAGGTACATGATACGCCCGTCAGGAGTTTGATGGAGAACCATATGATATTCAGAATATAGACAAGTTATTTGATTTATTTGTATCACAGAGACCTAGTAATTGTATGTGACACACTACCATCCCAAGCTGTTCCTACATGAGAGGTTTGATGGTCCTGTATGCATCTGTATGCAAGATATGATCCGGACAAGGATTTACTGTTACATGTATGTGCAGTAGTCCATGAAAAGTAGGTCACAGTGACCTAGTAATAATACGCTACACACCGCTATCCCAAGTTGTTCCTACATGTGAGGTTTGATGGTCCTGTATGCATCTGTATGCAAGATATGATCCGGGCAAGATATGATCCAGTCAAGATTTACTATTATGTGCAGTAGTCCGTCAAAAGTAGGTCACAGTGACCTAGTAATAATACGCGACACACCGCCATCGCAAGTTGTTCCTACATGTGAGGTTTGATGGTCCTGTATACATCTGTATGCAAGATATGGTCCAGACAAGGAAATGTTAACAGACCTACGGACAGCTCCATACCATAATACGACCCATCATAGACAGGTGTATAAAAATAGTTGTACAGTTCGAGGTTGCCAGACTCTTCTTTCAAATTCACTTGTGAAGGACATTTTCAGAAATACCTTTTTTTTTTTATATAACCCATAAAAAAAAAGTGGTATGGCCATCACTTTGATGGTCTGCGACGCCCCTGCTACTAGAGCGCATTGATCAGGTAATCATTAGCTACTGGATGTAAACATTTGGAAATTCAAACAAGTAGTCTTCAGAGAAAACCTACAGCATTATTCCATTAGTAGCTAGGGTTCATTTATATGCACTTTCCCACAGACAGGGCAACACTTATCACAGCCTTTAATATACCTTTTGTGGGGAAAGTGTTGGAATGGAAAAAAAACCGAGTCCTCCAAAATGGATTGATCCTATGACTCAAGCACCCAAGACGAACGCTCTACCAACTGACAAAAATGCACCCCCCCACCCCACCAACCTCCTAACAAGAAGAAACGAAATGGTTCTTAATATAATAGAGATGTAAAAGTTGAAGTTTGTTTTGTTTAACGAGGGGCGGGACTTAGCCCAGTGGTAAAGCGCTCGCATGATGCGCAGTCGGTCTGGGATCGATCCCTGTCAGTGGGCCCATTGGGCTATTTCTCGTTCCAGCCAGTGTACCACGACTGGTCTATCAAAGGTCGTGGTATGTACTACCCTGTCTATGGGACGGTGCATATAAAAGATCCCTTGCTGCTAATTGGAAAGAGTAGCCCATGAAGTGGCGACAGGGGGTTTCCTCTCTCAATATCTGTGTGGTTCTTAACCATGTCTGACGCTATATAACTGTAAATAAAATGTGTTGAGTGCATCGTTAAATAAAACATTTCTTTTTGTTTAACGACACCACTGGAGCACAGTTACTAATCATCGTCTATTGGATGTTACACATTTGGTAATTTTGACAGTCTCAGAGACGAAACCTGCAACATTTTTTCATTAGTAACAAGGGATATTTATATGCACCATTCCATAGACAGGATAGCACATACCATGCCCTTTGATATATCAGTCACGGTGCACTGGCTGGAACAAGAAATAACCCAAAAGGACCATAAATGTGGATTGATCCCAGATGGACCATGCATCAGGTGAGGGCTTTACCACTGGGCTACGTCCTGCCCCAAAAAGAGAGGAAACCAGCTGCCACCATACAGGCTACTCCTAATAAAGCAGGATAATTTTATATGCACATCTCCATATTCAGGAAAGTATATATACCAAAATATTTGATGTATCAATTGTAAAGTATTGGTTGGGATGAAGAAAAGAAACTGACCTAACAGGGGCGGCGCAGACGGCACGGCCGGTATGGCCATGGCCGTACCACTTTTGTGTGTGTGTGTGTGTGTGTAGGTTATATATGCTATATCTGTGAAAATGTCCGTACAAGTAATATGAAAGGCGAGTCTGGCAACCACAAGCCGTCCAACTATTTTTTACACTGTGCCGCCCCTGCCTTAAAATAGCGAAGTGAAAGGCAGTATTGATAAAAATTACCTTTTCCACCGGCAGTCCACCCTTTCCAAATTCATACATGTAGCGTATGAAGTGTTCGTATATGTCGAAGTCATCTTTCAGCACCTGCTTGGCACGGCTCAAATAGGCTTGTGCAAACGCTGTATCCTTTTCATCCTTCTATAAACACAAACAAAATTACAAGTCTCCCTTTTATTATGTATCTTACAACAATAAGATATTTCACATTATTCCTCATAATAAAAAAATACATACCTGTAGATCTATCTATGTTGTTTTTGTCACAATTTCAAAATGAATACATTAGTATAAATATGAATGAAAAATGCTCAGAAGCCATGTCATCTTGTTATGTGGATGTAATCACTTCTGAAATATTTCCCAACTCTAATTTTGATATGCACAAGATGTACATAGAGAATAATACATGAGTGGCCATTAGATACCATTTATCTCACTGTCGCTCGTTAGATACATTTTAAAACTAGTTGTGAGATAAATGGTATCTAATGGACACAAATGTATTATTCTATTTCTTACATATCCTCAAAAAACAGGTTTTAAGCAAATTTTAACATCTTTTTCGACTAAAGGTTATTTACAGCCATTGCACTTGTAGCTGACTTACGTGTCAGATACATGATTGTCAGGTTAACTATACGTCACAGTGTAATCTATTTTCACCATGTTGCTTTTCATTGGATGCATGGCATTGGTGACCTGGTCATCACCTAGGAGCAGCCAGTTGTATGTCTTGAAATTGTTAACACACGTACATGTGTAAACAACCCATGTGTTAATGTTATCAAAAATAATGTACGTTCTCACCAACAGGTGTGCAAGAAACGCATTTAACAGTTCCAAACAAACACAAAAGCTGTGACCAAAAACAAAAGGATCACCATTCAAAGAAAACAAAGCTATTTGGTGTTTAACACTCAGTCTACAGTGCAGGGCTCACCCTGTACATTGCCAATTTTATACAAAATGGCTACAAAATTTAGTCTTTGGCTAACAAAATGTTCTGTAAATTAGCCACTTTAGAATAATTTTTAAGGAAACTCTCTACATACATGTACATGTAGATCTGAAAATTAGCCGCACCACAAATCTGTTCCAGTGCGAGCCTCGACAGTGCACATTGTTGGGATGAAAATTTACGTGCCAAAAGGACACCTCATTTGCCAATAAAGTGAGCTCAACTACAATAGAGTGAACCCTATTTCATGCCACTGCTATAACACCATAAGAACCTTAAAGGAATGCTAAAGCAAGGCTTTTGGACTGGTGAGCATATTCAACGATACATAATGCACATTATTGCTTAATATCAACAAGTATAATCGCATAGTTAATTAATAAAACGGTTAAATGTGACGGCTATTATATATAAAGGGCCCATCCCAGTAACTACGCCCTCTGGTGAGCTGGTGGTTACGTAATATCTAACTTATCACGTCAGGAATTAGTCTTCGAACTGAAGAAACAAAACATACCTGATTTTTGCAGATGCATAGCAATGTTCTGTTATACTATCTATCCCAGTAACACAGCAACATGTATTTGTGGTTTATTTTTCAATACAAAATAAACCACCATTGTCAAAGTGTTGAAATAACTGTATTATAGTTAGTATATAAATTAGCCCATGTACTGAAATAATAGTCGGAGTGTTTTCTTGCTTAATTGGTCTTTTCTTTCCATGGCCTGTACCTGTGGTTCTTGATTGGCAGGTGTATATTTAGATGGTCTAGACACACTAAAAAGACAAGCCTCTTTTATTAAGATCACAGGGTATTGTGTGATAACCTCAATCGTAATGGACTTTACCAGCTTTATTACTGTAAGTAATTCTGTAAAACCCTTGATTAAGTAGACTTTCTCATCTAAAATCACAAAACTGACTAATTACGTAGTGCCAGAGAAAAGAAAATTATCACTAGGTTATCGTTAGTGGTCGTTTTTGCTCGAATGTATCCTACCAATAGGCCTAATAATATGCATTTTTTCTTTGGATTTTTTAAGAGAAAAATACTATAACATTTCGTTATATTGATGCATATTGAAATATATTTAGTTAAATAGTTTATTATACTATCAAGTCATTTATGTTGTTTTACAAGTCAGATTGATGAAAGTGAAGCGCCTTGTCGTAAATTAGAGCGTTTGTTTACACTGTGCATAACAGAGGAGATGGACAGAGCTGACATCACTTCGCCCCAAGCTATACCACCGGACATCACAAAAACTAAACAAAATGGCTGCCCCCATTTAGCAGAAATAATCATGCTTTTTTTATTAATTCTAAAATTACACGTTTTTCATTTGTTAAAGTGTCAGTATGTGTTGGTGGTCCGGGTATGCATCTTTCCAACACATAAGACTCTTATTGGAGTTTAGTCTACCTTTAACAAAAGTTTTATGTTGCTATCATTTTATCATGAATCTTGCACAGTTTTGTTCTCAACGAGATTCGACAGCACATCATTTTTACAGATTAATACAACAGTAAACTGAAGTTACAAATGTCTATGCCTGACTTTCACACATAAATGTCTAGATGAATTTGAATTTTATGATATGAAACATCAAAATTACTTTTGTAAAATTAACTACATGTATTTCCTGTGGGTTTTTTTCTATTTTGCTTAGTCATTGTCATTTCACGATGTGCTTTAGTCATGTCATTAAACAAAACAAACTTTAACTTTTTTGTCATTCAAAATGTACACGACTGATTTTTTTCAAAGATATATCTTACCATCAGATATATTACTGAAAGTCATCAGTCTTAAATGCTGAAACAGATAGCAATCGGATGTGATTTTACGGATAACCTAAAACTTGTAGACCAGTCTAGATAGACTAATGCTACAGAATACGATCACTGGTTGGAACAGGAGAAACAACTCAGGTAGGCACTCTACTACTAAGACAATGGCCCGTACTTATAAAACTTTTAGAGTCTAGACTCAATCACACACATACAATTTGTATTGCATTGCCATGGTGTTGTAGTCTTAGGCCTTGGTGGTGTCTTGGTTAAGCCATCAGACATAATGCTGGTAGGTATGGGGTTCGCAGTCTGGAACCGGCTCCCACCCAGAGCGAGTTTTAACTACTCAATGGGTAGGTGTAAGACCACTACACTCTCTTCTCTCTCACTAACCATTAAGCACTAACAACTAACCCACTGTCCTCGAAAGAGAGCTCAGATAGCTGAGGTGTGTGGCCAGGACAGCGTGCTTGAACCGTAATTGGATATAAGCCCGAAAATAAGCTGAAATGAAAAATGAAACGACTCTGAAAGTTTTATAAGCACTGGTGCCGATTCAGCCCCTGACCTCACAGAAGAGGCTGGTTTAATGATGTAAAGTTGAACACACACGAGCTACCAGAACAAGATAAAACAGGTGCATCTCTGAGACAAGGGGCAGTGGGGCTGGAGAAATACGATTACTTACCCTTGGGTCAGTTTCTAGCAGATCAGGAGCTAGCATCGCCAAAGTTAGCTCCCTTTTCTTCTGAGACTTTGTTAGACTGTTACGATCCAGAACAGAATGTTTTTTGGAAGTAAACCTGTCAAAAGAGAGAGAAAATAGTATTTAAAAAAAAAAAAAATTAATAGCACCAATGTTTTGAATGACTCTTGTTCACAGTTTGATTAGTAATGGAAATTATATGACTCCATCATACATGTATGTGTTCATGTGTAACAGAAAAGGTGCACCCAACGTAGGATGATGTTTGCAACGTCCCAGGGTTGAAATTTCAACTACGGAATATTTTTTAAAACTCAAATGGTGCGCATATGATGGAGTTTTTTTCTCTTATCCATTCGGTAAATAAACTATTATTTTACAAAAACAGACAAAAATGGCTGAAAAAGTAACTTTTTTATGTGACCATTGTAGCATAAATAAACTACACTAACATATTCACTGATACAATTTAACTCAATAACTTTTATAATGAAGTTTTTAATAATACAAATCTAAAATGGTTGTCTAATGAACTCACATTTATATGACATTATATAACACCAATGACATCATACTCTATTAAATGAAACCACATTTAAAAAAAAGAGAAAAAAGTGTGTGAAATCAAAACGGTGGTACAACAATGTCTTTTCGTCGACCTTACACACTAAGACTAAAAACAAATACAGCTGTTTTATTTTACCTGATGGTTGTGCTGGCCGCCATCAGGTCATCGAGGTGGTCTTCAGTCTGACTGTCGTCCTGAGACAAACCCGCCGCATCATCACTCGGAACCTCGTCGCTCTCATCCAGCTTGCTGTCGGCATCGTCAACACCATCCTTCGCAGATCTACGCCGCAGAGAAACCTCGCCGTCTGTGTGCAACTCATCAATGTCCGACGGCTCATCGGAGAAATCGCTTTCGTTGCTGTAAACGGAACGGGAGGTTCTCTTCTTCTGTTTTCTCGTTGTTCGCTTACGTTTTGTTTCGCGCGGTGCGAGGGTAATTGATATCGGGCTTCTCTGAACTTCCGTTTTTGGTAAAAGTTTACACGGACTAACTCTCTGGGCGAACATCTGTGCGCGTCTTTTCAACCCACGCGCGACGATCTTGGTCGGAGAGACTTTAGCGTCAACGACGACAAATCCTTTCGGCAAGATTGACCGTGCCTGTTTCTGTAGCTGAGCCCTTTTTGGACTCTTGTGAATTTTCTCCAGAAAAGGGGAAATGGTTGGAAGAGAAGGCTCCTCAGATGCAGCCTTTGGTTTGATGGTTTTCAGTCGAGTTTTTTTTGTCGGTGTTTTTTCAAGAATATTTTGCTGGTATGTTTTTGTCTTTGGAGAATTCATAACGGCTTGTGCGTAGTAGGGTGACAGTGCTGCGATGATTTCTAGTGGCGACCTCGATTCCATATGAGTGGGAACGTGGTTCGAGCTAACTGGTATAGCATTAATTTCAGATCCTGATTCAGTCTGAAGAGGTTCCTGGTTACCAGAGGGATCAGAAGAAGCTGGTGATTTGGTATTTTCTAGACAAGTCGAAGCTGGTGATTTGGTATTTTCTTCGAATGTCGAAGCTGGTGATTTGGCAATTTCTAGACAAGTTGAGGCTGGTGATTTGGTAGTTTCTAAACAAGATGAAGCTGATGATTTGGTAGTTTCTAAACAAGTTGAGGCTGGTGATTTGGTAGTTTCTAAACAAGATGAAGCTGGTGATTTGGTAGTTTTTAGACAAGTCGAAGACGGGTTCTGTGGACTGGCCTGACTATTATTTTCAGTGTTACTGTGAGATCCTTCAGGACTGGCATCTGTCTGCAAGGTCTGCTCCAAAGCTGGCTCACCACACTGAAAGTCATCACTCTCCATAAGGTTCTCTGGCTCATGACATTCTCTTTGTGCATTCTCTTGATCATCACCACCAGCTGAAGTTAATCCATCGGATGTATCAGTCTTACTGGCGCTACCAGCAGCTGGAACTGAACAACTGCCCTGTTTCGTAAAAAGCTCATCAACATAATTGTTTTCAGAAGATATCACAGAATTGGACGTTAGCAAAATGTCGCCAACACTTGAGGACAAAGGAGAAGTGATCTTTTCAGGTCCAACAGGCACAAACGGAGACACACACAGCGTAGGACTGCCAGGACGATGAATTGTTTTTACAGTAGCAGACAAAACATTTGAAGGACTAGTTTCAGTGTTTTTAACGAGCTCTGTGACAACAGGTGATGTGTTTGGATCGGAATTTAGTGGCACTGGGCAAATAGGTGATGTGTTTGGATCAGAATTTGGTGGCACTGGGCAAATAGGTGATGTGTTTGGATCAGGGTCTGCCGGTTCTGTTTGTGGATGTTCCTGGCAATCGATAAAACTAGAATCGCCCTCCGGAGGAGCTGATGTGGTCAAAAGATCAACATCAGCTGGTCCTGGAGAAGGTATTTCAGTAGTCATCAGACTTCTTCTGGTCGAATCATCACCAGCTTCGTCTGAATTTGGCTGGCTAACCGTTCGTTCATGTCTCTCAGGACTCACTGAATTGTTTGAGGCTTCTAGCACTGATGTGCTTTTGGGATCAGAATCACAAGCATCTTGCATGGAAAACATCAAATGCGAGTTCTTTTCTGGAACCACACTCAATGTCTCTTTAACAGTCTGATGACAAGCTGAACTGTCCGCGGGTTCAGGCACAGACGTTTCCTTCGGATCGGAATGACAAGCATCTGACACCGATATTGTCAAGTGAGAGGTTTTCCCAGGAACAAGACTGATTACCCCTCTAACAGTCTGAGTGCTGCCGGTGGTGCGACCATCTGCTGGTTCAGGTTCTGGTGTGTTTTCAGAACCGATGACGTCTTGTTGAATCTCTGAACCATCTTGAGAAGCCTGCGTGACAATGCTTTCTGTTGTGGTCTGTCGGACATTGGACGCCATGTGGATGGGAATAAAGAGACCACCAGGCATGACAATCACTCTGGGTGTGGCTTGTTTCGAAGGCGTTATTGTTACTGGTTTATCTTTGTTCAAGTCTTCCACCGTTAACCTAACATATGAAGAAAAAACAAAAGAGTTAGTGAATGAGAAACGTACTTAGCAAAAACACATTTGTTTTTTTTTACTTTAAAGAAATTGCCCATGGGATTAATACAAATTGGGCTCTTTAGACAGGTGGCTGTTTAATACAGGTTAATTCACATCTATACTAGAAAGAAAAATAATAGCATCTGCTCTGATGTTAACTGTAGATTATACAGAAGCTATGCTTTTGCTGAACCTGCTGTGAAACAAACTAATATCTTGGTCAATTTTTTGCCCACTGTGTAATGATTAAACAAATTTGAAAAAAAACTGATTATTTTAAAAGTTTGTAAATATTTTTTACATTCATTAATGTTTCAAGTAAAAAGACCACAGATATACAGACACCCATCCATCCACACATGCACATATATAGATACACACACACATAGATACACACACACAAACATAGATACACACACACACACACACAGATACAGACACAGATACACAAACACACAGACAGATACACACACATATGCATACACACACACACAACACATACACACGCACACGCCTGCAAGCACGTACACACACACACACACACACACACACACACAGAAACACACACACAGAAACTCTCACACACACACACACACACCTGTATATGAAGGATCTACAAGAATAACCTATGGTGTCCAGATAGTTGTTTTATAACAGCCTCACGGTCTCTCTAAATTAACAACCTATAATTATGGTACATGAGGCCATTAAAAGTAGCTGGTAAATTATGCTTTCTTAGGCATAAATAGTCCACGAGTTTAATTTAAATATATCACCTTACTAAAAATGTGACATCACAGGCCGTGTACCCTTCATATATTCTCATTAATTACCTGATATTCTTTTTAGGTTTTCTCTTTTTCTTCTGTCGGGAGACGGAGGAGAATTCATTATTAGCTGGGGAATCAGGCGCTGAATGGCAATATCTTTTTGGCTCAGCGGACTTTTAAAAAAAGCGAAAAAAAAGAGGCAAATTATCTCCACTTTTTAACCAATTTCATGCACACTTGAAAAACAAGTATTCGAGTTAAGACACCCTATCATATTACAAGGATAATCTAAATTACTTTTCCACAGAATTTTAAAAGAAAAAAAAGGGGAAAAAATAAAAAAGAATAAGTTTACACAATCATGTTACCTGTATGTGTTAGCACTTACCCAGCGGCAAGTGAAATTTCATAAAAACCTTGAACATCAAAAACATCAAATTCACCTCCACCACCCCCCCCCCCCCCCCCCAAGATCATATTATTAATTTAATGATTGTCGTTTTATTTCTTTTCTTTTACATTCATCAGGAAATGAATCAAAAAAAATTCATCTGCAAACTGTGTTCTCACAGAAGTTTGCCACTGGTTGGAGTGGGCCACTGGTTGGGGTGGGCCACTGGTTGGGGTGGACCACTGGTTGGTGGGGTGGACCACTGGTTGGTGGGGTGGACCACTGGTTGGGGGGGTGGGCCACTGGTTGGGGTGGGCCACTGGTTGGGGTGGGCCACTGGTTGGAGTGGGCCACTGGTTGGGGTGGGCCACTGGTTGGGGTGGGCCACTGGTTGGGGTGGGCCACTGGTTGGGGGGGTGGGCCACTGGTTGGGGTGGGCCACTGGTTGGAGTGGGCCACTGGTTGGGGTGGGCCACTGGTTGGGGTGGGCCACTGGTTGGAGTGGGCCACTGGTTGGAGTGGGCCACTGGTTGGGGTGGGCCACTGGTTGGGGTGGGCCACTGGTTGGGGTGGGCCACTGATTGGAGTGGGCCATTGGTTGGGACGGGCCACTGGTTGGGGTGGCCCACTGGGCCACTGATTGGAGTGGGCCATTGGTTGGGGTGGGCCACTGGTTGGGGTGGGCCATTGGTTGGGACGGGCCACTGGTTGGGGTGGCCCACTGGGCCACTGATTGGAGTGGGCCATTGGTTGGGACGGGCCACTGGTTGGGGTGGCCCACTGGGCCACTGATTGGAGTGGGCCATTGGTTGGGACGGGCCACTGGTTGGGTGGCCCACTGGTTGGGTGGCCCACTGGGCCACTGATTGGAGTGGGCCATTGGTTGGGACGGGCCACTGGTTGGGGTGGCCCACTGATTGGAGTGGGCCACTGGTTGGGTGGGCCACTGGTTGGGTGGCCCACTGGTTGGGTGGCCCACTGGGCCACTGATTGGAGTGGGCCATTGGTTGGGACGGGCCACTGGTTGGGGTGGGACACTGGTTGGGGTGGCCCACTGATTGGAGTGGGCCATTGGTTGGGACGGGACACTGGTTGGGGTGGGCCACTGGTTGGGGTGGGCCACTGGTTGGAGTGGGCCACTGGTTGGGGTGGGCCACTGGTTGGGGTGGGCCACTGGTTGGAGTGGGCCACTGGTTGGGGTGGGCCACTGGTTGGAGTGGGCCACTGGTTGGGGTGGGCCACTGGTTGGGGTGGGCCACTGGTTGGGGTGGGCCACTGATTGGAATGGGCCATTGGTTGGGGTGGCCCACTGATTGGAGTGGGCCATTGGTTGGGACGGGCCACTGGTTGGGGTGGCCCACTGGGCCACTGATTGGAGTGGGCCATTGGTTGGGACGGGCCACTGGTTGGGTGGGCCACTGGTTGGGTGGCCCACTGGTTGGGTGGCCCACTGGGCCACTGATTGGAGTGGGCCATTGGTTGGGACGGGCCACTGGTTGGGGTGGCCCACTGGGCCACTGATTGGAGTGGGCCACTGGTTGGGTGGGCCACTGGTTGGGTGGCCCACTGGTTGGGTGGCCCACTGGTTGGGTGGCCCACTGGGCCACTGATTGGAGTGGGCCATTGGTTGGGACGGGCCACTGGTTGGGGTGGGACACTGGTTGGGGTGGCCCACTGATTGGAGTGGGCCATTGGTTGGGACGGGACACTGGTTGGGACGGGACACTGGTTGGAGTGGGCGACTGGTTGGGGTGGGTCAATGGTTGGGACGGGCCACTGGTTGGAGTGGGACACTGGTTGGGACGGGACACTGGTTGGGACGGGACACTGGTTGGGACGGGACACTGGTTGGGGTGGGTCACTGGCTGGGGTGGGACACTGGCTGGGGTGGGACACTGGTTGGGACAGGACACTGGTTGGGGTGGGTCAATGGTTGGGATGGGTCAATGGTTGGGACGGGACACGGGACACTGGTTGGGGTGGGTCAATGGTTGGGATGAGTCAATGGTTGGGACGGGACACTGGTTGGGACGGGCCACTGGTTGTGGTGGGTCAATGGTTGGTACGGGACACTGGTTGGGACGGGACACTGGATGCGGTGGGACACTGGTTGGGACGGGACACTGGTTGGGACGGGACACTGGTTGGAGGTGAGACACTGGTTGGGACGGGTCACTGGTTGGGTGGGACACTGGTTGGGACGGAACACTGGTTGGGACGGAACACTGGTTGGGACACAACACAACACTGGTGAGACACTGGTTGGGGGTGGGACACTGGTTGGGGTGGGCCGGGACACTGGTTGGGACACGACACGACACTGGTTGGGGTGGGCCACTGGTTGGGACGGGACACTGGTTGGGATGGGCCACTGGTTGGAGTAGGACACTGGTTGGGACGGGACACTGGTGGAGGTGAGACACTGGTTGGGGGTGAGCCACTGGTTGGGGTGGGACACTGGTTGGGATGGGACACTGGTTGGAACATGACACGGCACTGGTTGGGACGGGCCACTGGTTGGGACGGGCCACTGGTTGGGGAGGGACACTGGTTGGGATCGACCACTGATTTGGATGGGACACTGGTTGGGATCGACCACTGATTTGGACGGGACACTGGTTGGGGTGGGTTACTGGTTGGGATGGGACACTGGTTGGGACAGGACGCTGGTTGGGATGGGCCATTGGTTGGGGTGGGCCACTGGTTGGGATGGACCATTGATTTGGATGGGACACTGTTTGGGATGGGACACTGGTTGGGGTGGGTCACTGGTTGGGATGGGACACTGGTTGGGGTGGGTCACTGGTTAGGGTGGGACACTGGTTGGGACGGGACACTGGTTGGGACAGGACACTGGTTGGGGTGGGTCACTGGTTGGGGTGGGTCACTGGTTGGGATGGGTCACTGGTTGGGGTGGGTCACTGGTTGGGGTGGGACACTGGTTGGGGTGGGTCACTGGTTGGGACGGGACACTGGTTGGGACGGGACACTGGTTGGGGTGGGACACTGGTTGGGTTGGGACACTAGTTAAGAGTGGAACACTGGCTGAGGTGGGACACTGGTTGGGGTGGGACACTAGTTAAGAGTGGGACACTGGTTGGGGTGGGACACAACCCAATCAGAGAATGAATCCACAAAGGATTTTCGATCCTATGAGCAAAGCAATTCAGGCAAGCACTCCACCGAATGAGCTAGATCCCGCCCCTGGTTGGAATGTGTTACCATAGTTACCTCCTCTACTTCGCCAAACGACAGACTGGACGAGCGTTTCTTTCTCGACACTTGGGACGATAATCGAGCAGCTCTAAATTCTTTGCGCAGAAACTCACGATATTTCTAGAATAAAACACACATAAAACGAATGAATAATTTCATAGAATACAATACCATTTAATCCATTCATATGTAATTGTGAAAGAAAAAAAGAAATCAAGAAAAAACACGTTTTTTTATTTAAGGATGCACTCAACACGGATGCACTCAACACGGATTTGGACACGGTTATGGAACACAGAGATAATTAAAAGAGAAAACGTGTTGCCACCACTCTTTTTCCATTAGCAACGAGGGATCTTTGACATGCACCACTTCACAAACAGGAGAGTACATACCATGGTCTTTGCTCTACCAGTTGTGGAGTATTGGCTGGAATGAGAAATAAACCAATAGGCCAACAGATCTAGGACCTACCTGTGTATAGTTTGTGAGAAATGAAGCTAAACCTGAAACTTTTACATTGAGCTAAACACAAAAGTTGCAACTGCTGTCGGAAAAGTAAAACCTATATCTTGCCTATTTACTTCATAAAGGCGGGATCCCCGTCAGTGGGCCCAATGGGCTATTTTTCACTCCAGCCAGTGCACCACAACTGTTATATCAAAGGCTGTGGTATGTGCTGTCCTGTCTATGGGGTAGTGCATATATAACATGCCTTGCTGCTTATCGAAAAGAGTAGCCCATGAAGTGGCAACAGCGGGTTTCCTCCCTCAATATCTGTGTGGTCCTTAACCATATAACCGTAAATAAAATGTGTTGAGTGTCGTTAAATAAACCATTTCCTTCTTCCTTCCTTCATAAAATCAAGACAAAAACAAAACATGCCACACCTTTCCTCTAAATAATAATGGTGAATTCTACGTACGAGGCACCATGGTGGTAACAGGCACATATCCTGATCCTTAGGAGCTTGCATCCTCTCCGGTGTGAAGTGATCAATAACAAACGGGAACTCAGGTGGCTTCTTGTGTTTACGATAGAACTGAAAGAGAAATAATCGAAGCAAGGCATATTTCTAGTTGAATAGTTAATATGGACCAGTATCAATGATCAATTTTGTTAGTAATATTCAGGGATGGGAATTGGTGAACTGTAAAAAAGAGAAATCTAGAGGAGTCTTGGAAATTCTTGAAATCCTAGGTTAAAATCTGTGCCATCTGACACATTTTGGAGGATACGACGATTAAAATGCGAGGAAACGCAATGTTCCATGAGAGGAAAACAGCTGATACAAGGAGAATTCCAACCCCTGAATATTCAATTTTATAAATCTATTTATTTGAAGTTTTTACTACAAAAAGCACTCAACCTTAAAAGTATTTGAGATACATTTGCAAAGAGATTTGTCTTTCACAAATGATAAGGTACACTGATCATTGATTATTTTATGCAAATTGAACACTGAACACAAACTCTCATCAGACATTCAAGAAAACCTTTTTGTTCTATATAAAGAAAAGGAGATAATAATAAAATAAACAAGGTTTATTTGTCAAGTTCCGAAGCATCAACAAGAGGATTTAGCAAGGGAGAAGAGGGGGCTTTGTTACCCCAGAAAAATATGGTGAAAAAAGAATTTTTAGATTTAGAAGTTAAAAGTTTAACGACACCACTATAGCACACTGATTTATTGTCAAACATTTGGTAATTTTTAACATATAGTCTTTAAGAGAGGAAGTCCACTACATTTTCCATAAGTAGCAAGGGTTCTTTTATATGCACCATCCCACAGATAGGATAGCACATACCACAGCCTTTGATATACATGTACCAGTCGTGGTGGACTGGTTGGGACGAGAAATAGCCCAATGGGCCCACCGATGGGGATCAATTAAATACCGACATTGCATGAAGCGAATGCTTTATGGGCTATGTCCCGCCACAGATTTAGAAGATCCTTTTCTGTCTGTTTGAAAAAGACTATATTAACCTTTAGACTACTAGATTAATCTTTGACAAAAACCACGTTGAGTGCGTACAAGTTTATAATTTTTACTTATACATATTCACTTAAATGTGTTATAAATACATAAAATAAAGTTCATACTTGAATCGGTAAGTATTATTTTCGTGAGTTTTAAATTTTTTATATTTTAGATCAGTTATTATCAATTAAAATTAGGCAAAAAATTGAAAAAGTTGCATTTACTTGCGAGCATTTGTGGCCAGCTGTCCAGCATTTATATCCATTATTCCCGGTAAGTGGTTTTTTGACAAGAGGCCTTTTATTAAAAACGAACTATGATTCATATTTATTGTTGGTAAAACGATAAAATTTATTATCAAATTAGCTGAAACTATCAGCTATCGATCCTTGAAAATGACCACGATGTGCCGGCACTTGTCAAGCGAAAATACTTGGCGAAAACCACTTTTTGAGCCCAAAATTCCAAGTTATTTTCCATTGAAAAACAATAAACAAAAGCTAGAATGCTGTCAAATAAACTGTTTCCTGTTAAAAAAACAAAACAAATTCTGGTGAGCGTCATGTACAAAACGGCAGGAAATATGAATTGGGGAAGATATCTCGCCTGCAGTAATCGGAACGTTAAAGTGTGCCGATTCTTTTTCTCTTTCTCCTTCACCCTCAACTATGTTGGGATAATAACTGCTTTGATAAACAAAACTAACCTTGATAGGATTATCAGCCGCTCTCTTCACACAGAAGTTTTTAATGTGGATTTTTATCTGCTGGACCGATTTACACGGCATCATGTATTTCTGGATGTATTTGCAGTACATCGGCATACGATGGAACTGTTCCATGCCCAGGGCAATAAGACTGAAAAATATTTTTAAAAACAAAAAGTTAAAGTTAAAAGTTTGTTTTGTTTAATGACACCACTAGAGCAAATTGATTTATTAACCATCGGCTATTGTCTGACAGAAAACTCAACCTCCACTGAGAGGATTCGAACCAGTGACCGGCCTCGGTGGGTCGTGGTTAGGCCATCGGTCTACACGCTAGTAGGTATTGGGTTCGGATCCCAGTCGAGGCATGGGATTTTTAATCCAGATACCGACTCCAAACCCTGAGTGAGTGCTCTGCAAGTCTCAATGGGTAGGTGTAAACCACTTGCACCGACCAGTGATCCATAACTGGTTCAACAAAGGCCACGGTTTGTGCTATCCTGCCTGTGGAAAGCACAAATAAAAGATCCCTTGCTGCCTGTCATAAAAGAGTAGCCTATGTGGCGACAGCAGGTTTCCTCTAAAAAAAACGCCCAATAGCCAATAAAATAAAAAAATCAATGTGCTCTAGTGGCGTCGTTAAATAAAACAGACTTCACTCTTTTTATGAACCAGCGTTCTACCAACTGAGCTAATAGGGAAATTCCCAATAGCTACTGCCAGTAGAAACACTTCATACCAATTGGATGTCAAACATTTAATAATTTTGACATATAGTTTTAGTGAGAAAACCAGCTATATTTTTCCATTAGAGCAAAAGATCTTTTAACATTTGTTTTGTTTAACGACACCACTAGAGCACTGATTTATTAATCATCGGCTATTGGATGTCAAACATATGGTCATTTTGACACAGTCATAGAGGAAACCCGCTACATTTTCTGACCAGCTCCAACAATTGTTCTCGTAATTTTCAGAGGCCTGTGAAATGTTTTATAGAATGAATGAATGAATGAATGAATGAATGAATGAATGTTTAACGACACCCCAGCACAAAAATACACATCGGCTATTGGGTGTCACAAATGGTTAATGTTTTATTGTGTACTTACTTGTCTTCAGCTGGGGTGAAGCAGACACGCAGGTCCAAGGTTTCATCCTGTGACAGGAGACGTCTCTTTAACAGCAGGTGTGGGTACAGAAACACTGGGCTGTTCCACAACAGGTCTTTCTGCGACATCAACAGCGAACCTTTCTTCATCACTGAAGACAAAGCAAGCACATGCATCAATTTTGAGTTACTTTTCTTTAAAAAAAAAATCATGTTCAATAATAAAAAGTGTTTCACCAAATTGAGCAAACTAATAGTCAGAAATATTAAAAAAAGAAACAACAGTGATGTTTATTTAAAAATAAAATGGCCAACTTACTGACTTTAATTGTATGCACTAATGTAAACATGGTACAAATAAACATATACTCAGCGTCACTACTGAAGGGTCACTCATATTGTTAGTACTACACATGTTAACGATACCCGCCCAACACACTAATTATGAAAGAAGGAATGTATGGCCTTCGTGGATTTGGCCCAGAGTGAGGTTTCCTAAGTAGCATTTGGATTTCAATATGAGTAATGGTACTTCCGGTTAGAGGCCACAACAAAATGGTAAAATGTATGCAAACACATGCACCTACTATCATTCCAAAAATGGGTTGTCTCAACACATCCATGTCTGAAATTATGTATGTTATTCTCACCATGGGTATAAAAATGTGCATGATTGCCATCCACATATTCACGCACACTTCAGTTGAAAATGCGTGGTGTTTTGACTAATGTTGAGAAGGGCAATGGAGTAGGTCGTATACAGGTTGAACACAGTCAACAAGAAGTCGCAAGGCACTTTAATGTCAGTCAGAGTGTGATTGGGTGGATGATGGAAGAAAGAAAATGTGTTTTTTAAAAACGCACTCAACACATTTTATTTACGGTTATATGGTGTCAGACATATGGTTAAGGACCACACAGATATTGAGAGAGGAAACCCACCATCACCACTTCATGAACTACTCTTTCTGATTAGCAGCAAGGGATCTTTTATATGCACCATCCCAGACAGGATAGTACATACCATGACCTTTGTTACACCAATTGTGGAGCACTGGCTGGAACAAGAAATAGCCCAATGGGGCCACCGACAGGGATCGATCCTAGATCGATCGCGTATCAGACGAGTGCTGTACTACTGAGCTACATCCCACCCCTACATCGACTTCAAATGACTGGATCCGTTTACTATGCACAAAGACCAGCATTAAGCAAATATCTTGATAAGAAAGTGGCATTAAAATCGGCACAAAAATATTGACATGACTGCGAAATCTTTGTTGAACACGATTTTCTAAAAACGTCTTGCTTATGATATCGTTCTTCATACACGATCATACCGGCTGCACGTCATGTATTATGGCAAATGTAAACTACGATATAATATCCATGAATTTGATAAAATTTCTGCTGGCATATAATAAAAATAAATCATTGCCAATTTGCATCTAGAAATTAACAAAATTGGGCTCAAAAGAAAGAAAACGAGAAACTAAACGATGTGTATGATGTATGTACATGTATATTGTTAATAAATGTATATACTATTGTTCATTTAGGCCCATAGTGTGAGAAAACAGCAATACACAATAAATAGTTGTATGCAGTAAACCATTTGGCATAAGGAAAATTGTTTCCGGTTCCAGCAAATTTTATTTCATTAATGGGGGTTTTTGTTGGGTGTTTTTTTGTAGTTTTTTGCCTCCATGCCCCATAAAGATCTTTTTAATTTGCCGTTGTGCCCCAGGTGTGTTCTTTTTTTTCTTTTTTTTATCCCAGTGCCCCCTTTCCTTTCTCTCCTTTGAATTCCATCTCATTTCTTCCCGATCTGGCAACTCCTCCTATCTTTCAACTTCGTTCGCTGTCCACCTCCACATCCCAGTCTTGTCTCTCCAACCGCGACAGGTGCTTGTCTCTTGTGGCTATCTGTGCCACACACCTGTTCCCCATCAGCTTTTTTTTAGCTGTGGGCTTAGTCTGACCACTTCGGGGAATGTTGAGTAGTTACTTCTGGCATTGTTAAGAGGCACTTATAACCACCTACTATGCACCCCTACTACCGGCGGTCGTTAGTTAGTGCCGTGGGTCAGACCAGCTTTATTAGCGGCAAAGGACGAGGATGCCAGGTGGGTGCAGGGATACACAGAGACTGCACCCGTGGAGGAAGTTGAGACAGGTAGGCGATGGTGTGGACAGCTCAGAAGACAGAGTCGGAGAAAATTGACAGAAAGGGTCGAAAGAGATTGAAATTGTGGGAGAAATTGGATTTTTTTTTTATATTAAGATAATGAGAATGATAGGCAGAGGGTGATAGATGAGAAAGATGAATGAATGTGTGAGCCAGCTTTGACGGGATTTGAACCACTGTCGTCAGCTTGATTGTCCAGCAGCTTATCCACTAGACCACGGAGCTCACTATGTATGTACATGTATATTGTTAATAAATGTATATACTATTGTTCATTTAGGCCCATAGTGTGAGAAAACAACAATACACAATAAATAGTTGTATGCAGTGAACCATTTGGCATAAGGAAAATTGTTTCCGGTTCCAGCAAATTTTATTTCATTAATGGGGGTTTTTGTTGGGTGTTTTTTTGTAGTTTTTTGCCTCCATGCCCCATAAAGATCTTTTTAATTTGCCGTTGTGCCCCAGGTGTGTTCTTAACACTGCCATGTTGCCCTCGTCATCCCATGCCCTTCTAAGGCAGTAATTACAGTGCCCCTTGGACAATGTAATTCAAAACCTGTATAGACATACACAGGCTTTGTAAATCTGGCCCCTGATTTATTTATTTTTTATCCCACTGCCCCCTTTCCTTTCTGTCCTTTGAATTCCATCTCATTTCTTCCCGATCTGGCAGCTCCCCCTATCTTTCAACTTCTTTTGCTGTCCACCTCCACATCCCAGTCCTCGTCTCTCCAACCATGATTTTGTTTACTTTGCACATTAACCTTCCGACTACTGCAGCCGAGATATCTCGCCTAACGTCACACCAGTCGACATACTGTACACTGTATACAGTGCATTCCCCAATTCATATTTCCCGCTGTTTTGCACATGGCACTCACCGGAAATGGAAATATAGTACAAGAGAAAATAAAAAAAATTCAAAATGGTGGCTTTTATTTAGATTTTTTCAATTTTCGGCAATTATTTTTGCGGCATGTCGCGGTAATTTTCAGCGATCGATAGCTGATTGTGACAGCTAATTTGATAATAAATTTGATCGTTTTACGAACAATGAAAATCACCAAATATTGCAATATGTATTTGTAGTTTTTTTTTTTTTTTTTACTTCTGGTCAGAAAACCACTGTTATCGGGAACAATGAACATAATACTACACAGCTGGCCATAAATGCCAGTAAGTAAACGCGACTTTTAAATTTTTTTGCCTAATTTTTTCTCATCATTAACTAATCTAAAAATCATAAAAATTACAAAAACCCACGAAAATAATACTTACCGATTCATGTATGTACTTTATTTCATGTATTTATAAAACATTTAAGTTAATCTATGTCAGTATAAATTATAAACTTGTACCCACTCAACGTGGTTTTTGTTAAAAATTAAACCAGTAGTCTAAAGGTTAACCAACCCTTTTTATGCGGGTTCCTCGATTTGGTCAAATCGACGGACTCGACATCTGAGTCAGTGGCGTTGCTGCCAGTGTCATCGTGTGACATCTCCTCCACCTCCTTGCTGATGTTCCAGTTGTGGTCGCCCTCAATCAGCTCCAGTGCTGGCAGCAAATTGCACACGTTGAACGAAGAATTCACTCCGGCTACAGACACTGTCTTAAAGAGGTCCAGCTCCCTCTGTAACAAAGTAACATAACTTATTTAACCTTCTGACTAGTGCAGGCGAGATATCTCGCCCGACATCACGCCAGTCGACATACTGTACACTCTAATTTTGACATATAGTCTTAGAGGAGAAACCTGCTAGTTTTCCATTAGTAGCATGGGATCTTTTATATGCACCATCCCACAGACAAAAATGTTCACTTGATGCACGGTCAGTCTAGGATCGATCCCCATTGGGCTATTTTTCGCTCTAGCCAGTGCACCGCAACTGATATATCAAAGGCTGTGGTATGTGCGATCCTGTCTGTGGGATGGTGCATATAAAAGATCCCTTGCTACTAATGGAAAAATGTAGCGGGTTTCATCTCTATGACTGTGTCAAAATGACCATATGTTTGACATCTAATAACTGATGATTAATAAATCAATGTGCTCTAGTGGTGTCTTTAAACAAAACAAACTTTCTTTATGCCACAGACAGCGTAGTAATGTCTGTATTTCATATCAAGTTCCCAGTCAACTTCTGACAATATGAATTGATTTTTGATGCAGTCATTATTTGTTGTTGCTATCTGTGTGATCCTTTATTTCTTTCCATCAGTATATATTGATCCAAAATCAACCGTGCATCAAGCAAGCGTTTTACTGGCCTAAAGCAAAATGAATGAACGTTCACTAGTATTTAGACACAGGAAGCAAACAAAAACAAAATGAATGAACACTTACCAATATTTGGACACAGGAAGGGGCCATGGACTGATAGTCCTCACTTCCAAGACACAGGACATACATCTGACATGTGAGCTGGATGTGCTGCAAATATATTCTAATCAATTATATTACAACAAAAACAAAACACTAAAACTTCTACATATCAGTGGAAGTAAATTTTTAACGAATGAAAATAACTGAAGACTTCTGTTTAATATCATTACAGGTTACATGTACCATTGTGAACATAACCAATTTAAAAAAAGAAAAAAAATTAACTGAAGATTTCTATTCATTATGCTCGGGGAACATTCTGTTTAAAAAAAATTGATTAGTGTTATTTCTATCAATTAAAAGTTGATTAGCAACTACTGTTTATTGTTTTAAAATTGTGTAGCAATATCTGAAACTTGTATAGTGAATCGCGACGCAATATGAAGAAACTGTTCCCCGATGCTTTAGGTAACTGGCATGGTAAATGAATATCTCACCTAACATACATGTACATTGTTTCGGTGCACTGTGAGGAACATTCAACTACAAACCAAGTTTTATTGACCTAGAACGTATGGCAACACACCACCATTTGTCGAGTCGTTACTTCGTTGCTGTAGGAGCTTAATGTAGTCCGGTTTAGCAAATAGTTCCTCATGAACAAAATACGGCAAAATTGGGATGTGCTTTTTGAAATCTTTCTTTGATGATTACACGTAGATTGACCTCTGTAGTATTTAAACAACCCATTGGTTTGAAGTAACTTGTTATATGCAGTACTAACTGTCAGTCTGATAACAACTGTGGAAGTGGTATGGTGTCACTTCTATAACAGCAACGCAGTGGTCAGGCATAAGGGCCATTACTTGAAAAAATTTGTGGTCAACTCATGTTGATTTTTTACACAGTACTTGTCGGTCGAGAACACTCCTTAAATATTAGTAGTCACATGACCCTCTCAACAGTAATATATTTTTCACAGAATATTTCAGACATAGAAATTGTATTGAACTGCATGGAGTAATTAATGGTGTGGTATGTAACCTTATAGTTTGTGGGAAACTGATTTAAAAGTAAATGTTGACACAATCACCGCCACCATCGATAAAGTAATACCTATAACTCGCCTTTTTACTGCGTAAAGGTAAGACTAAAGAAAAGAAATAACAGACAACTAAGCATCAAAAGTAAAAACCATTTAAAAAAAATTAAATTGATAAAATCATTAGTAGACAAAATACCGTTTCTCAAAACTGACTAATATATAATTAAGGAAAATTCTCTTTTGACTTCCACAGTGTTTGAAATTTTTTTGATAAAGTCACTAGCCCTCACAGAAGCTTTGGCCAGTGCCCTATTTATTATAGTAATGCAGTAGCCCTAACCCTGTTACTAAAATCCACTTTAGGAACATTTCTCAAATAAAGCTAATGTTATGACCATGCATACTTTTCGCATGTGATCCTCTATCATTAGTTTCTGCTCTGGAGAAACGTGCAGTTGTGGAGACATGACTTCTGATCTAGCCATCTCGGCCACAGTCAGGGGTTTGGGAGCTGATGCTTCTGGACCACTGTAAATACAATACATTTCTGTTACATTCATTTAAGGATTGTCTTATTTCTTTTATGTTCATCACGGTATGAAAAAAAAAAAAATCCGTTCTCAAAGAAGTTTGTGGATGATTTGTTTTCTCATACCCTGATGAACGTAAAAGAAATAAATTTCAAACACATTTTAATTTGGGTTATTTTTTGGTTCTTCAACAATAATGCTCAATAAGACAAACTACCAATATAAAGTGATGTCGTGAGATATGACGTTTCCTGACGTTATTTTTACGTTCATGAAGAAATGAATAAACTCTTGTTGCCATGTCTGGACCAATGGGATGAATGCAATGGAAATTTAATTATTACAATTTAATGTCATCCCATTGGTCCAGCTGTAGCAACGCGTGTTTCTTCATTTCTCGATGAACTCTTATTAAGTGTTATTGCCAAGAACCGAATTTTTTTTTTTTTTAATATTAACTTTTAGTGTGACTATTAGAAAGTATGTTTCAGATTTAATTATAGGGATTGTCTTATCTTTTCTTTACATTCATTTGGGTGTGAATAAAACAAAATCATCTACAAACTATGTGTGAATGGCTTTACCAATGCAGTTTGCGGATGCCTTTTTTTGTTCATACCTAAATGAATGTAAAAAAAACAAACAACAGAAAATCAATCTTTAAGCAACACTGAGTAAAATATTTGACACACTGCATTAAACACACCTTATAAATATTGGTTTTATCCCAACCTAAGATGTTATCACAATGTTAATAGAGTTGGGTTTAAAATTAGATTTGTTCTTTATTAACCAGGGTTTTTTTTGTGTTTTTTTTAATAGTTATAGATACATAATCAATGCAGGGCTAGCCCTGGGTTGCTATTTTTGTTCGCCAAAAAATTCGCCAATCTTCAATTTCTTTCGCCAATCTAAATATATATTCGCAAGTAAAATATTTGCATTTCAGTCAAAAGATTTTATTTTTAATCTCGTTCTTTATGATAATATAGTATATGCTAAAATGTACTTATTATTCAGTTTACATCTTGTAATCTAATAATGAAATGCTGCTGATGTCTAGGGTTGGCTGTAGCCCAGTGGTAAAGTACTTGTATGGTTACATAATGTAAGATCTGACTTTTTTAGTAACCCTGCCCGCGTTATGTTTTGTAATGATGACAATAATCTAAAGTTCTTTAACAATTGTCTCCCACGCACTTCCTTCTTTCCCTGTCATTGGCATTAATTTTACCAACATAAATTTATAAACATCAGATTTTCTGTTATCTTATTTTGGTTATCTTTTTTCTTTTCTGCTTCATATAAAGATAAAACTCAATAGTCCCACCAGAGACTGTGCTACCCCCTCCAGATATTGTTCCAATGCCACAGGCCTGTAGGCATGTATCTTTAATCTCTTTGGTAATAGATGTATTATTGTATATATAATAGAACAATTATATTTTAAAGAAACAAAATGGCCAGACTGGCGGTTTTATTTTATGAAGAAGAAAAAATAATAAAAGTGCGCAACTCTTGATCATACCCTATGCCATGACCTCGTTTTGTAACTACCCTCCTAACATCCCAGTATGATTTATAACTGAATACATTTCATAATTAGTATGGTGTCCAACTTGAGGAGCCAGTCACCCAACATAAAGACAAAGCAAACATCTTTATGTTATTGCTATCAAAACACTGCCGGTTTCGAGGTTTGTATTTCTGTGCAAGGGGCGGAGGGATGTATCATGTCGGCGTTAGTATTATATCAGTAGATATAGCACACACGAATTATAATTTCGCCATTTAATATGTTTTAAATATCATCTGTAAAGGTATAAAGTTTTAACTAATAATGATTATATATAAGTGAAAAACAATATGTATTCCTCACAAATGCACCCACTTCGTGGAAATGAGCTCAACCATGTGACCTAGATTTATAACATTAACCGGTATGACAAAACATGACTAATAAAAAGTAAAACTTGTAGTCGATAGTAATCAAACATTTAGTATCAACAATGCAACATGTCTTAAAAAGTATTTCATTTTATTTAATCGCGTTTTCTAGTTTTACGACAAGCAGCTGGCAGTACGCTGCTGAAAAGTAGACTGACCACGTGGACATGCAAATATCGCTTATTCACACCGCAAGGCGGATCAACTGAACAAAGCTGGTTGAACATGTTTGGTTCTAAAAATCGAGATGCAAATTTTTTCACTAAACCGAAAATTCTTTCACAATTTTTTTTTTTTTTTTCACAATTGGTGACTTTGGCGAACGACAGCACGAGCCCTGCAATAAGGCAAAAACAAAATTTGTTTGGCAAGTTTTTGGAAGTTATGAAATATTTGGTAAACCCTTAAAAGAATTGTTTACTTAAAATGGAACCCAAATGTTAACTATGACAATATCAAAAGATAGAAATTGGTTTTTTACCCCAACCATTTTTATTAGATAATTGATTTTGGGTTTTATTAATAAAGCATAATGAAGAAATTATGACTGAATGAATTAAGGAAGGAAATCTTTTATTTAACGACACATTCAACACATTTTATTGACAGTTATATAGCGTCAGACATATGGTTACGGACCACACAGATATTGAGAGAGGAAACCCGCTGTCACCACGTCATGGGCTACTCTTTTCGATTAGCAGCAAGGGATCTTTTATTTGCGCTTCCCACAGGCAGGATAGCACAAACCATGGCCTTTGTTGAACCAGTTATAGATCACTGGTCGGTGCAAGTGGTTTACACCTACCCATTGAGCCTTGCGGAGCACTCACTCAGGGTTTGGAGTCAGTATTTTTAGTATAAACTTATATCCAATTAAGGTTTAAATATGCTGTTCTGGACACATACTTTAGCTATCTGGGCTGTCTGTCCAGGGCAGAGGGTTAGTGCTTAGTGAAAGAGAAATCAGTGTAGTGGCCCTACACCTACCCATTGGGTCATTAAACTCACTCTGGGTGGGAGCCGGTTCTGGGCTGCGAACCCAGTATCTACCAGTGTTATGTCCGATAGCCTAACCACTACACCACTGCGGCCGGTGATACTGATTTAAGGTTGACGTACCTAGTAATTTCTATCCTTTCATCTTCATCATCAGGTTCTGGAAACAGCACGTGCAGTTCATCCATCAGCTCAGTCAACTCCTTCTCTGTAAAGGAAAGGAATGTTTAAAAACTCCCCAGCACATTGCTTAATGTGAGTAGTTATTAGACGACTTGACATACAGTTTTAATACTTGGCATAACGACTAAGAAAATGTGATTCTATATAGACTTGAGCATCTAATTAGCTGAATGTTTTATATTTATTTTGTCAAACAGGATACAGAGCTTCTAGATTATGGCTGCCCCACTCCCATGGCTAGTGATATTCAATGTTGGGCTAGTAAATTACTACTATCACCATGCCTGATGGCTAGTGAAAGAAAAAAGTTGTCAAATGCTGTATTCAAGTTTATTTAGTAATTAAGCTCTATCTTCCTCTTAAGGTGACATATCTGATTATTACAATGAGTAAAATTGTATTTACTTAAAAGTACGGCTAGTGAATTTTTAATCATCACTAGTAATTTTTTTAAATCACTGATCCCATGGCTAATGATTTTTATATAAATTCTAGAAGCTCTGCAGGATAGCAAAAAAGTTAAACTTTGTTTTGTTTAATGACACCACTAGAGCACATTGATTAATTAATCATTGGATGTCAAACATTGGGTAATTCTGACATGTAGTCATCAGAGGAAACCTGCTACATTTTTCCTAATGCAGCAAGGGATCTTTTAAATGTACTTTCCCACAGATAGGAAAGCACATACCACTGCCTTTGACCAGCTGTGGTTAATAGATCCACTGACGTGGTTTGATCCTGCGACATAAGTACATCAGCCGAGCGCTCAACCGACAGCTAAATCCTGAGTATGTGAAGGCATTATAATGGTAATAGTGAACTTCATAAACATCTTGTAAGTACCAACCTACAGGTTACAGGTTACCGGACCTGTAATTTATGGAAACCTGTACATGGCACTATGCTTATTTCAATGCCTGGAGAGAAAGAGATAAAACCCACTGCTGCCGAATAGGTAATGTTATTCCCAGCATTGGTGTTGATTTACTTTATTAAATTTTATAAAATCATACATAGTGTGGGCTGCAAAGTTACATGTGTATAGTCCATCTCATCCTCCTATAAAAAATGTTTTTTGTAAATAATTTCAGCTTGGTTTGACCTAAAACGAAAAGTAAAACTGTTTTGTGTGCACTTTAGATAACAATTGGCTCAGAAATAAATAACTTGTAGTAAATTCCATAGTATGAAAAAAGGCATTCCCTGTGGGAAGAACTATAGTAATGTTATTCCCAGCCCTGGTGTTGATTTACTGGAAACCCCGAAGTGTTTGTCAAATCTGAAGATGCCTAGAGAGACAAAAAGAAAAAACAACAAAAACCCACTGCTGTCATAGGCTGCTCAGGTATATAGATTGACTTTACCAAAAACAAGTGACGTAATGTAATGTTAATGTTATAGTAATGTTATTTCCAGTGCTGGTGTAGACTTAAAGGACACCCTGAAGTGTCTGTTGAATCTGGAAAGAAAACAGAAAACCCCACTGCTCTGACATTGGCTATTCCTATGAACTGACTTACCAAAAACAAGTAATGTAATGTTAATGTTATAATAGTAGTGTTATTTCCAGTCCTGGTGTTAGATTTACTGGACACCCTGAACTGTCTGTTGAATCTGGAAAGAAAACAGAAAACCCCCACTGCTCTGACATAGGCTACTCCTGTGGATAGACTTTACCAAATACAAGAAATGTGGTAATGTTATTGCAGTAGTGTTATTGCCAGCCCTGGTGTTCACTCACTGGAGACCCTGAAGTGTTTGTCGAATCTGAAGTCCTCCGGGTCGGTGACGACAGTGTCGGCCTCAGCCAGGTAGTCGTACTCGGGGTCAGTCGCCTCGTCATCCACAACCTCCACCGGGTCCGGCTGCTCAACTACAACAAACAAAACGGGGAAGTCATTACACATGTACATGTTTATAGGATATTAAACAAGCTTCGGTTTCATATTATGTTTACATCCCGAGTGAAATGTTTAATTGTTATGAGCTTTAGCAGGTGACAATGAAAATTAGTTCACGAGGGACCTTAACATGATACGAAATGGTAGCGAGTTTAATATCTTATTTATTACCCATAATCGATCTTAATTTATATCACTCAACACGTTTGGTTGACGTCCCTGTAAGGTTGTAGTGCGCCAATCAATGACGTTACGAAATGTTACGTCCCACTTGGCGTTCTAGAGAGACGTATCACTTTGATATGTACCAAGATATTTTTAACCATATGGGTAATAACTCTATGTATTACCCACATGGGACCCTGCTCCTCAGTGTGAACATCGTCAGTGTACGCTGACTGTGCGCCACATTTTGGTGGAGTGTGATCATCTCAAGCCGACGAGAAATTATATATTTGGCAACAGAAATGTTTTGGAATCCTTTAAATTCCATCCAGAATTAATTGTAAAGTTTTTGAAACATTTTGATTTTTATACAAAGTTTTAAGTGTACTTACCTCGATTTTATATATTGTATTATACTTTTCCCCGCAGCTCCATACACTGTGGTTTTACATAAATATATATATAACTACTATTTTCATATACTTACCATTTGTGACACCCAATAGTATTTTTGTGCTGGGGTGTCATCAAACATTCATTCATTCATTTTTACTACCCATATGGTTAAAAATACCTTGATACAGCAAATTATTATCATCTTTTTAATTGTGTGTGAAATCAGTGGCGCCACAATGTATTGTTTGTCGACTTTAAAAGTTTGTTTTGTTTAATGACACCACTAAAGCACACTGATTTATCAATCATCGGAATTGGATGTCAAATAGTTGGTAATTTTGACATATACAAATCTGCTACATATTTCAATTAATATCAAGGGATCTTTTAAATGCATCATGCCACAGACAGGATAGTACATACCACAGTCTTTGTTACACCAGTTGTGGAGCACTGGCTGGAACGAGAAATAACCTAATGGACCCACCGACGGGAATCGATCGCACATCAGTCGAGCGCTGAATTTACAAGGGAGATCATTGAATTATGAATTTGTTCACAAAATATAAATATGATTTCTATATTTTCACTGTAGCTAAAACACAGTGAAAATATGACTTTTCACTGATTGTCACTTGCACGAATTTCGTTGCTATGTATATAATAAATCTTACACTCTGGTCCAATAAGAGAGCGGATGAAGTCCTGCCAGTCGGAGTCGTCACAGTACGTGTCGTACATGTCGGGGGTGATATCCGGGGCCACGAAGCACAACGCCTCTTCAATCTCGATCAGCGACGTGTCTTTCAGCGGCAACTTCGACCTAGTTCGTTCAGCGATTGTGCTATTATTCTGTTCATCAAACCAATAAAAAGATAGAATGATAAATATTGTCGCTGAACTAAGAAAACTTCGTATTTTATAGTTTTTAAAAGCCATTTGTTACTCCGATTCAGCTTGTAACAACAGGTTTTTTTACGTCTTCCGAACAACATAAAAAGGAAGGAAATGTTTTATTTAACGACGCACTCAACACATTTATTTACAGCTATATGGCATCAGACATATGGTTATGGACCACATAGATATTGAGAGGAAACCCGCTGTCACCACTTCATGGGCTACTCTTTTCAATTAGCACCATCCCACAGACAGCATGACACATACCACGGCCTTTGATGTACCAGTCGTGGTATACCCGGCTGGAACGAGAAATAGCCCAATGGGTCCAAGCGAACAATTTACCACTGGGCTATGTCCTGCCCCTATAAAAAGATAGAATGATAAATATTGCGGCTGAACTAAAAAAAAATCGCATTTTATTGTTTTTAAAAGCCATTTGTTACTCCAATTCAGCTTGTAACGAAACAGGGTTTTTTCGTCTCCTGAACAACATACAAAATGCAGACAAACGGTTTTCTTATTTCAGTGTTAATATATATGTTTAATATATAGGGCTAACTCTAAAATTTGGAAAATTCACAAATCGTTAATTTTATTTTAATTTGATGCTATAATATCATGTAATCAATATTTTATTGGAAAACAGTGCAGGTTTCTGTAATGTTTGAAGATGCAAACATAATTTATCAAAATATTTTGCTCATCCCGAGCACTGAAACCACTCAAAGTAAAAGTATTGTTTAACGACACCACTTGAGCACACTGATTTATTAATTATCGTCACTATGTGCTGTAGTGATGTCACAACCTAGGATGGTTTTACGATTTTGAAGCGCTAAGATTGCTTCGAAAATGCCTAGCCAGAAACTTAATTATCTACAAGCAAATGGAAATAAAGTGAAACACGATACCTCTAACTCGGATGAGCTAATGATCGACTGCATGGCTTGTCTGAACTGCTGTCCTATAACCAACGATCTGGCTCTATCAGGAGAAGTCTCCGTCGGACTTGTTTTCTACAACACAAAATAAAGCAGGTAATTTTGATATCTTTTTAAAATGTTTTTACAGAAATACATAATGCTCCCCTCCCCACCCCTTTATCTCCCAAACACCATGTGATCACTTTTGGAACTGTCTATAATAAAATAATTAATTCATCAAAAATACCCATAAGATTTGCAGAAAGAAAAATTATTGTTTTATGAAATAGGATTACACTTAGCTATCTCAGTGTAAATTTAAAAAAAAACAATCACACTCTGTGACATGAGCTGCATTTGTGAAAATAATGTATTTGTTAATACAGCAGTGAGCCGTTTGTTTTTGAGGCACTGAAATATTTGGATCAGTTAGGCCTGTACTGTCGAAAATGTTTACAAGGATAGGCTCAGGGTGAGCAGAAAATTTCACCAAATTATTTATTACATTTCAAAAATTGCAGAAACTTGGTCATTTTTAAAAAAATCAAAATATCAATTATTACACAAAATTACTTTTTCAATTCTAGATTAGGGACTGTGAGATATTATTAAAGTCTTGAGTCTAGACTGTAAACATTTTACACACAAAAGGCCTAGATTTCACACATACATACATATATATATCAATTATTGACCATCATTGAGGGCAATATCATGTTTTATGGACCGAAGAAATTGATATTGACCGAGGCCAACGAAATGTGATCAATAATTGTTTTATTACATAATGTCATCCATAAGACTCGTACATTCCTGCTTTGTTTATCAGAATCTAAATACGCTAACGATTATAATTTCCCGCAATGCGTTAAAACTGATGGGATTTAGTGACATCACTTAATCCTATGACGTTGTATGACACGCAGAGGAATGCGGAAATAAACAGTTGAAACGTTACCAAGACAAAAAATCAAATTCGAGACATTATAACCAGCATGAGTGCCAAAATCATATTAATAGCAAACTAAAACACAAAAATTAATGTGATAAATCTGAACATACATTTATACTGAACAGTTACCGATTACCTGCAAATGCATTTTTTATTTGTAACATAAAATCCTGAGAGTGCCAATTCCAACTGCATTTTGATGTATCATGTACGTTTCTAAATCTGCGATATATTCCATACACAATTTGACGATTACTGTCCTTGTTTTTGTCATATTTGCGGAATTAAACTCGGTATGACTAAAGATGTTATCTTTTTGCTGAAGGACAGCAAAGCGTTTTGTCACAAGGTTGTGCTTGTTTACATTAGAATTAGCAGTTGACGTTGCAGTACGTTACCTACTCATTAATTGGATAGAATTTTGTCTCATCTTTATTTTCATTGGTCAGGGCAATATCAATTTTGATGGACCGGTGAGACCGTCTCAGGGCAATATCACTATTTACAGACGGTAATGTGACTGGTTTTTGACCAATAAGAACACAGATATATTTTCATTATGTAATAAATAAATAAATATATATATATATATATATATATATATATATACAGGCCTCATGCGAGGTCAAAATCATAGAGCGAAGTCACTTCTCTCTCAAACGTTAGTATTTAACAGCAGGGAGACTTGAATTTTTAATCAACACAAATAAAATATGCAAAAAGAAGTTATCTCAATACAGGTGCAATTTTTAAAATCTGTATTATAATTTTAATTTGTTTTACTGTCAGTACTGCTAAATGTTGGATATGTGCTCTATAGTTTTTTGTTTTTTTTAAATCACCTTTCCACACATCACTTTCTTTAGAAATAATAAAATGTAATTGAACAGCACTAATTTAACCGTTTAGAATTCATTCTCTCTCAAGTTTGTCTTCTCATTTCATTTAATAACTTCACCACGCAGAGTATTGTCCCAGTAGATTAATCTACCACGGTCAAGCTTAGTTACCCAGAGGAAATTAAATGCCTTCCACAGGCACAGTTTCTTAATTGATACACTGTGGAGTTGATAGACTGAATGGGTACTAGTATCCGTAAAGGTGTGAAAATTGCTTATCTGCTGCACCATGTCTCTGTTGTTTTAATAAAAAAAATTATTATAGAATTTACAGTGGCCTCTTAACAGGGACACTTTAGCGACTTAGGGATCCAGTTTATATGGCCGCTAGCTGTGTAAGACAGGTGGCCGCTTATTATGAATGCATCTACATTAAAAATCCGCTAGGACAGGTTTGCCTGTATTATTTTATAATTTCGACATCTGTTTTGTATGTTGAATTTATTCATTATAACAAAGTCTACGTAAAACTAGTTAATTACTCCCCACATTTTGCTGTTCCAAACGATTTTTTTTTTCAATGTATTTTCCGTTGGAGCATGACCATAACTCCCTAAACAAAATTCACTCGCCATAGTCTAGATCCCCACACTTGTACAATTTCCAGCACATTCGCTTGGCAACACGTTTAAGCCAGACACCGTCTATCTGTGAGCCCGTCACATGGTTTTGTGGCGCAAGTCCCTCTTCAAACTCTCATACACTTCACAAGTAATTATTATCTATGAATAGGTGTTCCTCAAGTTCTTCACCATTCATCCGTGATTGTGTACATTGCAAGTGATGACTATTTCTTAAAAGGCGACACAGACTTCGCCTTACAGTGACTGGCACGGCGAAGTCAGACCGATCAGAGCAAAATGAGCCCTATATATATATAATCATACCTCTTGTGATAATAACTGCGTCTCACTTGGTGTGGTCTGGAGACATGACGAAGGCGTCAGTGGAGTTGGAGGACAAGGGGAACCAAATTCACTGATGCGAGACGACACTACACTCTCGTCATCGTCACTTTCATGAGCCTAAAACAAACAATAAAAACATCCACTGGAAACAAGAATTTTAATATGGCTGAAGTTGTGACTGATTTTGAATTAACAAAATATTTTAAATTCTACAGAGACTTTATGGTGTTTTATTAATTTAAAAGATGTTAAAGTGACTTTAATATGAGATGTTAACTTCCAAAAAGATGAAACGAGTGTCTTGAATGAAAAATGCTAAATCTGGAAGGATAAGCCAGTGACTTTTACCAGATGTTAAATTAATTAAGATGAGATAGTGACATTACAAAAGATGTGATAGTTAAAGTTTGTTTTGTTTAACGACATCACTAGAGGACAATGATGTTTTAATCATTGTCTATTGGATGTCAAAATTGGGTAATTTTGACATGTAGTCTTAGAGAGGAAACCTGCTAAATTTTTCCATTAGAGTAAAGGATCTTTTATATGCCATAGACAGGATGGCACATATAAAGGTATATACACTGGCTGGAACAAGAAATAGCCCAATAGGCCCACTGATGGTGATCGATTACAGACTTTACCACTTGGTTTCGTCCCGACCCAGATGAGATAGTGACAATTCAGAAAGAAAAAAATGTGACTTTATTAGTGATGTTATATTTGCTACTTTTAGGTAAGATGGTTAAAGTGAAATAGTGTCTAATTCTGAAAACAGTAAATGGGAAGTTTTATTTAAGGACGCACTCAACACATTTAATTATGGTTATATGGTGTCAGACATATGGTTAAGGACCACAGATAATGAGAAAGGAAACAAGGCTGGCGTTAGACGATGGGCTACTCTTTCCAATCAGCAGCAAGGGATCTATTAAATGCAGCATCCCAGACAGGATAGTACATACCACAGCCTTTGTTACACAAGTTATGGACCACTGGCTGAAACTGGAAATAGCCCAATGGGCTCACTGATAGGGATCGATTCTAGACCAAGCATTTTTACCACTGCTACTAATGGGAAAATGTAGTGTAATTCCTCCGTAAGACTATATGTCAAAATTACCAAATTGTTAACATCCAATAGCCGATGATTAATAAATCAAAGTGCTCTAGTGGTGTTGCTAAACAAAACAAACTGTCTTTCATAAATGCTGGAACAAGAAATAGCCCAATGGGCCTACTGACAGGGATCGATCCTAGACCGACCATTCATCATTGGGACCATTGGACTACATCCACTGCCAAGTAAAGGGGAGACAGTGACTTTTAATAACACATGTATGTTCAACAATCTGACCTCTGCATCGTTTTCCGGGTTGTACTCATCATCGTCTTCGTCATCAGGGAAATCCATGTCCAGTATACTTGGCTTCGGGGTCTTCTTCTTCATGGGAGATAACGGCCACACGTTCGGGACCTGGTGTGACAAATAGAGAATACTACATGAAAGGCCATTAGATACCATTTAAAGGCATATTGTCACAGATTTAAGGATTTTTATTTCTCGAAAACTTAATAATAAAGTAAAATTACATTCATTTGGGATACCAAACCTCACTATTGTATCACCCAAACGGAACCACAATGGAGGAAAATCTATGAAAAGTCTCTCAGCAATTTTTTTTTATGAATTATGGACTGTCGTCATTATTCAATTATTTTTTTACAAAATATCATCAATAAGTGGGATTTTGTATCCCTCTGTGTCACTGTGAGATTCATCCTGGCAGCAAACATATTCCTGTGTTATCATTACAAGAAGGAACGAAAAGAAGAGAAGAAGAAGAGTGGGATTTGGTGTTATGTAGATGATTGAATAAAATACATTTAAGGATAAATCAATTGTATATATTTTCAAGTAATTCTTTGCTGAGCCATTAAATAGGCCAGTGGTATGTGACAATATGAATTTGATCTTCTTCTTCATGGGAGACAAGGGCAACATGTTCGGGACCTAGTGTCACAAAGTAAAATCAACAATTCCATGTTGGTTAAAAAGAACACGTAGTTTCCATTATGGTTATTAAAACAAAAACTGCTTATGTTTATCTTCATGGCAGACAATTATAGTCGGGGATAAAAATTATATTGAACATTATTTGTAATACACTTACTTAAAAAAAGTCATTTCAGTTTCAACAAGCATTCCGAGAGTTAAACAATATATATCCCCAACCACACCCCACATACTTTTATATCTCCTTTGTTCAAGGGACACAACTCTGTCAAACATGGATAAAATTTAATGCAAACAAATTTGACAGAGATGATATGTAACTCTACATTATCAAAATCCTGAGACATTACTAAAAAATCCTACTGATAACTATACATGTATGTGGAAGAGACGAACAGAAAGAACGGAGTGGAAACCTATATTAGTAGGGTAGTAATAACTAAATAACAAGAGACCATAAAAGTACTAAATGTATCACCAAGCCACAAAGTGTTACAGAACTTTGCAGACCCTAGTTTCAATGGACAGTAAATTTGGTTAATATACAAACCAGCAACACATTTGCACAAAGTTACAATTGAGTAAAACAAGAGTCTGTGACATTGAAATACCCTTAAAAAACACACTAGAGCACGTATCCACCACCATTCATCTCAGATGGTCGTCCATTTGTAAAAATAAGAAAAATGCATTTTGTTGTACATATTACAAACACCAGGATGACCAGAAATACTTTGGATGTTTGGAAATGGATAATCTAAACAATAAAATGTAAGTAATGTCTGATTTGATCATTTCAGTTATTAAAAAAACGGCTTAAATAGTGAAAAATAAGCAATAGTGGAAAAAGTAGGGTCTGTCACTTCATGAGGAAGAGACCGCTATACAAGAATGAACTATAGTGGTGAAATATTGTTATCATCAAAATATTCACATCTCCCTCACCCTCCATCAAGGAATAAAGCAAACTAGATTGAAAAGGACCACGATAGCGCACACTGACACTTTAAGAACCTGTCATAAAAATGTATATTTAATAAACACCACACCTGTCCTGTTTCGATGGCCTTGCGAACTGCAGCGCGAGTCATTTTCGGCTCAAAGGCTGCCTCCACCATGTTTTTTTCGTCGTTAGTCATACCCTCCAACACAGAGTTCTTCAACATGTCCACAACGTCCTCATTTGTAATCAGATGCTAAACAGAATGAGAATAATTGAGCTACAGCAATGCATTGATCCCATCGACCACTTTGTTCAGAATCACATCGCGATTTGCTACACAAATTTTAGAGATCACATACCACACAATTCCAAAACATTAAATAGTATTGCTACTCAATTTTCAACTGATAACCAACTGTCGTTAATCAACATTTTAACAACAAAGTGCGCACAGCATACATTATTATTAAAATTCTTTTGGATTCATTCTTCGTTAATTTTACGCTAACAAAATTGAAACAATCAATGTGGTTATCTTAAATAATTTTAATTAAGTTAATAAATGGTTTCCACATAAAAGAATAACATGTTTTTTTTATGTATGTAGAGGTAAATGTAGATAAATAGTAAACAGCATGAATATATCCTGAAGAATATTTATATAATTATCTTTTAAACTACAGTTGACCTTCGATAACTCAAACTTCAATCTTTCGTAAACGTCGATCTCTCAGAGTGAAACGGCGGTCCCGGCCGAACTGCTATACAAACTAGTAATAACAGACTTCGAACACTCAAACTTCGAACATTCGAAAAACTCTATCTCTCAAAGTAATTTTGTGGTCCCACCATAAAAAAATAAGGGATATTGCACTTCCAAAACTCGAAGTTTGTGGAGTGACTGAGCCTTTTAACTGTACCGGTAATACTTTAAAGAAAAGTGAATTGTCACCCAAGCCAAGCGTGAGTGTCCCGACTGGTCTCGGCTATCGATGATACACGAGGTAATTACAGAATAATAGATCGCCGACTATGCGGAACGAAATGATCCTACATGCCTGCATTGGGTTGTCGGTGTTTGTACACGGCAGTGGGCCTCATTACACAAAGTACGGATAGTCTTGTAATCTTCAAAGAACTGTTGTAATAACAATTAACGCTGTTTGTTTTTTCTCTTAAACAAGTGCATCATGTCAAATTTGTTATTTTCTATTTAAGTGTGAATTCAAAATGATTCATTACTAGTCATTTAGTTATGTTATGTACATAGAGATGTACGTCAAATTGATCGGATTTATCTCGTTACTGTTAATATTTACTTAGTTGTATCATATACACAGAAGAAATGTGCTAACATCCGATATCAACGAAATGACTCAAACTCCCTGAAACTCGAACTATTTCGTCGTCCCCTTCAACTTCGAGTTAACGAAGTTTGACTGTACATGGTTATTTTCATTCAATCTTGCTTGTTTAAAAAACCTTTAACCAACATATAACTCAACATTATCATACAAGATTTGCTAATATATATAAAACATGTTTCAAGAAAAAACATTACGGGTCAGATACATATGAAAAAGAAACCAGAATGAGACATACATGAAGAATATTTTTCACATTAGTTGCAGTCAGACCCCTTTCTTCCGCATTCTTTTCCAGTTTATCATCAATATTGTCGTCAGGGACTACCTCTTCATCAATCTGCAGGCTACCAGTGGAGTCAGAATCACTCTCGACACTAGTGGAACATTCAGGTTTCTTCGCCCTTCGCTCTGTCGAGTCAAACTCTTCAAGCTTTCTCTTGACAGACTTTCTACAAAATCAAATCAAATACATGATATAATATGCAACTGAGACATTTAAAGTTAGTTTGTTTTACGATACCACTAAAACACATTGATTAATTTATCATCTTTTATATATGTACTTTCCTACAGACAGGAAAGCACATACCACAGCCTTTGACCAGTTTGTGGTGCACTGGTTGAAATCAGAGAAAAAACCAATCAGCTGAATGGAACCACCAAGGTGGTTCGATCCTGCGAAGAAGCAAGCACCTGAAGTGAGCACTCAACCGACTGAGCTAAATCCAATTTATGCACACTTATGCAGAGGTCCCATTTGAAATCCCAAAGCAGGTGACAACGAAGTAAAGCATATGAAATACAAGTGAAACTATAAAAAATCGTCAATAACTGTCGATGACCAACAAGAATCCAAATATATTCATGTACATACAATTTCTTTTACAGGGCTTCTAGATTATGGTAGCCCCACTCCCGTGGCTAGTGATATTTAATGTTGGGCTAGTAATTAACTACTATTGCCATGCCTGATGGCTAGTGAAAAAACAAATGTCAAATGCTGCAGTATATTTTGTAAATATGCATATCCTGCCACCTCCGCCATCAACAAGTATTAGTGTTTTTAAGCTCTATCTCACTCTTTAGCTGACATATTTGATTATTACTAGTATTTAGTAAAATTATATTAACTTAAAAGTAAAGTAGGGCTAGTGAATGTTTAATCGTGGCTAGTAAAGTCTTAAAATCACTGATCCCATGCTAGTGGATTTTATAAAAATTCTAGAAGCCCTGTTTTATATTTCTTATTACATTCATTTTCTGAAATATACATGTACATCTAACAGCAGGCCCCCATTTTGGAAAATAAGACGGCTAGGCCATTTGGCCTCAACCAATGGAGATTTTTTGACGGCAATATTATGGCAAAAAGGTCAAACTTCAACAAGTGTATTAATATAACACAACAGCACCCATTCAAAATAAATACAAGTAGGTGTGAATAGTTTCACATTTTAAAAAAGATAATTAATAAAATAACTTTATAAGTTGTATTTGCACATCATGACCAATTACTAATGTGAAAAATAAAGAACGGCCATTTTGGCCATAAGATTCTGTTTAATTTTCAAGCATTGGAGCATATGGTTAGGGCACTGCAGCACTTTGCCGCATGGCCACCATTAAATATAGACCTGTAACAGTTAAGACAACAAAACATAAATCATTTTCAGCTATGACTAGAACTAGTAGAAGAGCAGTACACATACAGACCTGTACAAATGCATGTATAATAACCTTAAATATTATAAAGTTTGTTTGTTTTGGTTGACGACACCATTAGAGAACATTGATTTATTAATCATTGGCCACTGTCTCAGTGTATGTCAAAACATTTGGTAATTCTGACATATAGTCTTAGAGAGGAAACCAGTCACAATTTTCCATTAGTAGCAAAGGATCTTTTATACAGATGCACCAACCAGCAGAAAGGATAGCACATACCATGGCTGAAACGAGAAATATCCCAATGGGCCCATCGATGGGGATCGATCCTAGACTGACCGCGCATCAAGCGAGGGCTATACCACTGGGCTACATCTCACCCCCTGACCTTATTATGAACACATGTGTACAACGTTATAAACATAAAAATTACCTTATTCTTCCGCCAAGTTTTCCTTTCTTTGGAGTCTGCTGTCTTTTTCCCCCTGGCTTAAGCTTAGGGTCTGCATGCTCGGTTTTCTTACAGCCTGAATGGTGAATGGATGTGTTCAGGTGTGAACTTTCACTGTTCAGAATGAGCAACTGTTCATTGATAAAAGCATTATTCTTATCAACGTCAGACGTAGGGCTTGTGTCGGAGAAGATGTCTTCGGACATCTCTCGTCTACGCACCTTTACTTCCTGGTTGTTCCCATCTTCCCCGGATTCCATACTCTCGACATACTCCAGACACACATCGCTACTATCGGACAAGGTTTTTGTTTTTGTCTTAGCGACAGCCGTAGTACAAGTATCACTTTCCAATGCCGAAAACTGATCAGACTCTTGTTTATCTGTGGTACATCTCACCCCAGCAGAACATTTATTTTCTAATGTCAAACATTGGTCCGACTCATGTCTGTCGGCAGGGTGAACCATATTCTCAGGCAAATCATCCATCTCGTGAACCATATCTGCAGGCAAATCCTCCATCATGTGTTCAGTCAATACAGATGTCTCACAGACACTGTCCAGTTTATCAGCACCACGTGATGACACTGTGTGACGTCTGGCAATGTTTCCATGGTGAATTGAAAAACTGTTGCTCATTATTAAGTTCCTATACTCACTAGCAGGTGAGGTCATACTTTCACAATGAATTGGAGAAGTGTTACATGTTGCCAAGTTTCTAAACAGACCATCACCATCTGGTCTGGTAATATTTCTATCATGAATGGGAGAACTGCTGCATATTGCCAATTTTTTACACTGATCATCATCAGCAGAAATTACAGTCCTCCCTTCAGATTTTTCTCCTTCCATTTCCTGCTTGTCATCAACATATCCGACTGGTATATCCATGTGTGATGTATCATCAAAACTTACTGGACCTTCAGTATCATCATGATCATGGATTTCAACCATGCATGATGTTTGTTCTTCCGCAGAAACACAAACATACCCTGCTGCCTTAGCTGTAAGCCCACCAGTCTTAGCTGAAGGTCCACCAGTCTTAAATGTAGGTCCATCAGGCCTAGTTACAGGTCTATCAGCCTTTGATGTAAGTCCAACAGTCTCAGCTGTAAGCCCACCAGTCTTAACTGTAGGTCCATCAGGCCTAGTTACAGGTCTATCAGCCTTTGATGTAAGCCCACCAGTCTCAGCTGTAAGCCCACCAGTCTTAACTGTAGGTCCATCAGGCCTAGTTACAGGTCTATCAGCCTTTGATGTAAGCCCACCAGTCTTAACTGTAGGTCCATCAGGCCTAGTTACAGGTCTATCAGCCTTTGATGTAAGCCCACCAGTCTTAACTGTAGGTCCATCAGGTCTAGTTACAGGTCTATCAGCCTTTGATGTAAGCCCACCAGTCTTAACTGTAGCTCCATCAGGCCTAGTTACAAGCTGATCAGCCTTTATTGTAAGTTCATTAGGTTTAGTAAAAGGTCCATAAGACTCAGCTGCAGATCCGTCATCATCGGATAGCTCATGAGACGTATTCTTCTCGTTTGTCACATTAACGTCATCCACTACAGCCCATTTACTAGACTGATCATTATCCTTAACACTTGTAGTACTAGTCCTCTCTGGTTCGTCCGCTGGTCCGACCACTTTCTTCTTGAGGCACAGGCCCATATGATCCTGAATGAATCCAAGCCTTGACTTCAAGTCATCAGCTGCTGTCTGTTCAGCAGATGGGTCATCATCATCAATGGCTTCAACATCCACAAAATCCACATCCATACAGTCTTCTTCACTAGTAACACCAGCTCCATCCTTGCTGTGACTGTTACCAGCACTGTCAGCACCAGTCGGTACTTCACTACTTCTGTTACATACTGCCAGTACTTCACTACTTCTGTTACGTACTACCAGTATATCACTACTGCTACGCGATGCCACCACATCACTATTGCTTCTATGTACCGGTTCTGGTTTCTGACAACCAGGAGCACTAACATCTGCACTCGATTCACTGCCGAAGCTATGAGCCGATTCCGACCTATGCGAATCATCAGCATCTGTTACCGATTCACTACCGCTGTTGCCATAGAATGATCCCCTCCTGTGTGGGTGGCCTTCAGAATCAGACGTGATTATCCGCACATCGATGACAAAATCAATGTCACTGGAACTGTAGGTAAGGTCATCATTGTCGTCTTCTGTCTCTTCGTTCTTTGTGGAACATGCGTCACTTGCTGACACGTCCATTGCTGACAAGTCCTGTTGCCTGACTTCATCTTCATCCATCCTGAATGCAGCTACATGTACAAGTGTAAGAAATCCACACTGAAACGGTCATACACTAGTTGCATATAATCACGATGTTACCGTGGCAGTTGACAAAGTACAACAAACTGACAAATATAAAGTATACATGTATGAAATTAATTTTCTTATAATATACAGTCTTGTAGATATATGTACAGAGAACATCTTCCTTTAAACATGTTTAGCAGAAAATGAGGTAAATTATTCACATGGCAGAGCAGCTCCACAAAATTGTAATCTTCCAGAGCTTTGGCCGAGACCTACTTGTTCATGTACAGGTCAGTGTGCATGGGAATCATCGTACTGAATGAGATTAATGTTGGCAAATCAGCACTGCAGTAGATTAAATATCTGAAAATACAAAATATTTGACGGTATATTATTCTGTTCAAACTTCAAAGATCATGCAATTCATTACAGAAGTTGCTGATCAAACTTCAGTGAAATAAAATCATGATGCACGCTAAAAACAATGTCTGGTTTTGACATTTTAATCCAGCAGTTCTAAGACTACTTGTAATAAAATTTTACTCTCACTGTCTATACACCAGCGCTCAATTTTTACGGTCGTCCGGGCGTCTGTGACGACCTAATATTCAGTCGGGCAACTTAATTCTATGATACTAGTTGCCCATCGGACGACTGACTTTTTTTTAAACACCAAAAGGCGAGTTGTGTCGCATAATAATATGCAGTTTCCTTGCCCACAATCGCTTTTAAACTGTCGTTATCTAAAGTAGAGGGGATGATTTTCCGTGATCATGAAAAACACGGACGGCATTGCGGAATTTAGTAACTGAAACGGAATTCGCGATTAAAAAAAAAAAATAACCTTCAGAAGTTGTATTTCTGGCTCAAGCACCATTATAATTTTTTTTGGTAGTTTTAAGATTCAATATTAATAATATACACATATAGTGTTTTTGTATGCCAACTTTCGTATGCTTAAACACTTCCAGAACCGTTCATTCTCGGAAGTTACGCTGTAAGCTTGTAACAAAGCATGTTGACTGTTTACCCGTGTCACTTTACAGAGTAAAATTTAATTTGAAATATAAAAATAAACATGAACTAATACAATTTTAGAATGTTGATTATATAACAAGATTTCTAGTATGTTCAATTTCAATATTTTTTAATAATACTTATTACGATTCATAAGCATAACCGATTTACACAACGCTTTCATTGGAAAACTTAATTTCGTAACACTTTGGGCATATTCGTTAATCTGTCTGTACGGAAGCAATTCACATTTATAGTCCGTCCCACAGCAAACACCTTTTTTCATGCCATGGAATTTACTACAAGTTATTTATTTATGAACCGATTGTTTTCTAAATTGCACACAAAAATAGCATTTTACTTTTCTTCTTACTGGTTTATTCTAGTAGCACATTTAGCACGTGCTACGTCCCCGCACTTCAGGGGGTCCCGCGGTGAGTAATTGTGTACATTAATCATCCCCAGGTAATTTTTCCCCTCTCCCCGAAGGGGTTGAAAAATATATATCTTGGGAATTGGGCCCCGCTGTCATTTGTGAATCCTTAAACTGGCTCTGAATACATAATTCTAAACAATGTTTTTTTTTTTTTTTTTTTTTTTTTTTATTATTATTATTATTTTTTAAAGGCCTTCATTTAAAAGTTATAAAACAATGTAAAAACTGTAAACAATCGACAGAACAGTGCTTAGTGTCGGTTCACTACCGCTAGCCTATATCCAGCTTGACCCAACCACGTTTGAATATGTAATTTGTGCACACGGCACACTGGTTAGGTTACATAGAAACATACAGTGTAATTGAGTGGGTACTAGTAATTCCTACTTGTGCCCTTTTTTTTTTTTTTGGTTCACCTTTTGTAATCATACTGGACCAAATAAAATGTTATCATGTATTTATATATATATATATATATATATATATATATATATATATATATATATATAGTTCTATATTATTATATATATATATATATATATTTTGGCAACTAATGTAAGATTACAAACAATGCATTACCAAGTTCTTGTTAACATTTTCATGAAAATAGTGGGGTTTGTCAAATGTGTGTTTTGTTTATGAATCTTAACCATAATCCATTAAATGAAATGAAACTGAAAGCCACACAATCAACAATTATGTATTGTTTGAATTTAAGGGAGAATGGATCTCTTTATTATTATTAAATACAAACAATAATTAACAGTAATTAAGTTTGTAACTTTGTGTTAACTGCGGCTTATATACGGATAAAGGTAGAAACTTTGTCTAAAACCAAGTGGTGCGGTTTATACACCAATGCGTGTAATAGGCCAGAAAATATGGTACATCACTTTTTTAGTCTTTATTAGTGGCAACTAAACATTACTTAACTTCTTCTTTTTTTAAGTTTGTGTCAACAAAATGTTTACAGGTATTTAAAAAATAGCAATAGCCAACAAGCTCAGAGCTGGAACAATAAAACACAAATGGATATAGTTTATAATAATAAAACATGACACTAATTAACACAAAAAAAAAAAAAAAAAAAACCCACACGGAATTTGCAAAAATCTGAAACGGAATGTGGCAAAATCTGAAACGGAAAATCATCCCCTCTACTAAAGCATCAGTCGAAATCACGTGGGTTTGTTTGCCACTCGGAACTCTGAAAGCTGAAGTATTCCGAATAGTAAACAGTCCAGTGCATTCGATTGGAACATAGAGTGCATTCCAGTGTTCTAGCTAGCAATAAATAGAGAGGTGCTGCGCCCTGCCCCCGTTTTGTGCTGCCCTGCTGTGTTTGTGTCCGCACCGCCCCTGATTATCGCTGCACTGCGTGTACAGTGTTGTTACGAGTCTGAATTCCCAACTAAAAAAGTTTGACAATACACTGTTTGGCCACAGTTGTGAAAGCCGACAGCAGTAACGTGATATGTTTTTTTGTTTTCTATTGTTAGTCGCTATGACTGCAGACGAGCGGACAGGCAGTCTTACAAAGCTCGAATGCGAAGTAATCCTCACACTGTCACGCACATAACCACACACCACCTAGCCAACACCTAGCTGAAAGTAGACCATCATGATAAACTTCGACAGAACGCCAAATGCGAAAGTACATTTTTGAAAGTAATTGTTGCCTTTGTAAATACCCAGATCAAGATACATATAGTTTTAACTGATGTCAGTAGTCCTTATCAATGATACATTGATTGCATTTTATAATATTTTTAATAGTGTCTATATTTAGTACAATAATACTGCATACAGCAATGAATGTATTGTTTCATCAAACATCAAAATTTAATAATAATAAATTTGGGTTTAGAAATTGATTGTCCCCCTCCCTACAAAAACGTTTTTTAAAATTAAAACCAGCATAGATATTCCTACATGTATGATATTTAATTATGAATGTAAAAAATTCGATCATATCCAGCACTTGCCTCAAAAATAAGATTTTCGCTTTAAAAATGCCCTACAATTAAATTAACGCCCTGCCCCATCAAAATCCAAGCTAGAACACTGCATTCGATTAGAAAATAGCTGATGTGTTGCCAAATCACAACAATCTTAAGCAATCAGACCCTATGTGTACATGTGTATAACTACAAACATTTAAAAACATTATTAAAAAGTAATGTATTTTATTGTCAGAACTCCAGTTTCAAAACACGGATGAAATCAGGGCAACCAAATTTTTGGAGGGGCAACCTCAATGTGAACCCATACTTGCCCTCCGGGCAAGCAACCAAAATCCATAAAATTGAGCACTGTACATATAAGCAAAAATTAATTATAATTATTATTTTTAAAGTTTTTGCAATATCAAATTTAATAATGGTCATCCTAATATCAACATACATGTACATGTATGTAGTTTGCACTAATTTCTTAATCCAAATACTGCATTGTCTGTTTTTGTTTTTGAAATCGGATTAGGGCCAAAAATTATGTCGACTTTGACTTCTCACTCCTGCTTGTGAAAACTGAAACTGACTATCAGAAGACACATTGTGTATTTCAGGCATGTCAGTTATAATTATATTGATACAAAATGGAAATTTTAAAAAAGTAACTTGTAAATTCCGTAAGCCGATTATCCCAGCCAAGGAATCGCCATGTTTGTTTAGATTATCATGTAACAAGGTCATTTTAAATGGAGTTATCATGCAAGTCTATAACAAATCATCATAAAAATCAAATGACTTGGCCTAGCTTGTTGATCTGGCAATGTGTGAGGTCATGTGCCACAGACCAAATTTTAATTAATCTTCCTCCATTTCAAGTCAATTTCTACAAGTCAAGTGGACCCGATATTGGTAATTTTAAGGAACAAACAAAAACGACCTAGTAAAATTAATAGCTTTGGGGATTTGTAAAGTTTTGTATTTAGATACTTACTAAGGGTAGCAGGTCAACTCGCACAAGTCGTTGGTCAATTCACCCCACACAGTTTAGTCAACTTATATCATTACCATTTTATTATTTAAATATAACAATGGTTTAAGCAATAATGTGCATTAAATATTGTTGAATATGTACACCAGTCGGAGTACAAAAGCCTTGCCTGATCATTCCTTTAAGGATATAAGGAACAAACTCACAAACGCCGTTAAAATAGGCTTGACAGTTCATTGTAATTAATTATTGGATCTCCCCAATATAAAACCATTTTATAACAGGTAGTTGTAATAGCAGTTTCACTGTAATATTAATAAATAAAATAATATAAAAGTTGTAGACATCCATTTTTAAATTCATCAATTATTTACGGACAGTAAAGTTTGGGGTGAGTTGTCAAAACACTGGGGCCAGTTGAACAAACACTGGGGTGAGTTGGTTTTGGGGCAAGTTGACCAGCATTCCTTACAGTCTAAACTTTAGTGTTAATGGAAATGTTCCCAAACTGTGAAGTAAAACCTCACAAATGAACAAGCAGACAATAACAAAATGATAACAAACCAGATGTTGATTACATGAACCATGCATGAGAAAACAAACTGAACAGAGTTTGAAGCATAATGCAGTTAGGGATGATGACTATATACCCAAACCATACATATATGTAAGACTTGAAAGATCACTTGCTCAGTAGTATGTGTCAGTAGTGACTGTAGTCAGTTGCTGCTTTTAGTCTGACTCTATGAGTCTATGTGTGACAGATATGTTTGTTCAACTCTAGACCATCACCATGTATCAGTGCAACATGTTAGACACCAAATATCAGTAATTTAAGATGTGTTGAGGGCGTCACTGATTAAATTTTTAAAACAAGTTCTCATTCCTAAGCCTAAGGAAATTTCTTTCAACATTTGCCCAAGTGACGTCAAGTGTCAGTGCCTGGCAGTGGCTTTTGCTTTACTACTCAGATTACTGAAGCTTTAAAATAATGCCACTCTCAGACTCTGAGGTATTGTGTTGAAATTTATATATTATTCAATAAACTATGACTGACAGTGTCCAGAAAACTACCTGTCATGCTTGGTTTGATAATACAGAGTTATAAATTACCGCAAGTATAATGCAATACAGCTCAGACGTTCTGCTTACCCTTTTAAAGCGCCATTTTTGTTGTTTGTTTGTTTTATGCGTTTCCTCCCGCGGCAACGCAGAGCACTTACTTTACAATACGACCTAGGCCAATAAAACCCAAAGCTGTCAACTAAAGTTGTTGCAAATCAGTTAGAATTTGATCATCGATGATAGCTTATAATCAGTTTGCAACTGCCGATCAACTTTCTATTATACAATCGGTTACAATTATGTGAATTTAAGACAGAATTAAATTATTACAACGTACTACCGTAAATTCTATGGTAAACCCAACAATGAACGTAGTTTTCTTACAATGGTGTTAACTATAATAACCGCACGTGCGGATCCAAGAGGATGCTACAGGGGTCCCCGAGTCTATAATCACCCCTTTAGAGAAAGTTACGGGTCACAAACCTGTTGTGACATCTAAATGTTGTTTATTCATGTTGCACAGTAGCTACATAATATTATATTAAATTAAAACAAACGCTGTACGTACCGTATTCAACACCTAGAAACATTCATAAAGGCCTAGAGGTGCGCATTCCAATGTTATTTTGACATTTCAACTTAAGTTATGAAAACTGCCGAGAACGTTACCATGAAAATGTAAACAATCCTTTGACGTGACGTCAACAATGCTTTGACGTATTAATTAATATGCTTATTGATGCCAAAGCGATAGTACGTACATTCCTCTGAATATAGTTTATATTTAGAAATGTGCGAACAGAATCGCTGTTTGACATTTATAAACATATTTATTTTAAGTATATATAAATGTAAAATATCCGTGTATGGATCTAATACTACTACTGTAGTTACTAAGTAACTACTGACTACCTAATTATGACATCTAACTACTGTGCTGTTCTCTTCCAGTATTTTCTTTAAGTTCAGTGGATGTATATCAATAGAGGTAAGTTCGTTTGTTCGTTTGTTTGTTCGTTCGTTTGTTTGTTCGTTTGTTTATCAGGACCGATGGAGTAGGAGGTGGCTTGCGTAGGCATTGGTTTAGCCAGGGTTATATATTGGGTGGAGCAGTGCCGGATTTATAAGGGGGCAAAGGGGGCAGTTGCCCCGGGCCCCCTGCCCGAGGGGCCCCCAGACTAAGAACTTCCTTTATATAAAAAATATGTAATAATTATAAAATTAGTTATTGTTTTATTTGTCATGTAATTTAATTTCTATGGGGCCCTCGAACCTGAAGTGCCTCGGGCTCCCCAAAGTCTAAATCCGGCCCGGATGGGGTGGGGTGGGGGTGGGGGGGGGGGAGAGGCACTCACACTGTCAGTGAGTCGTGACATGGGGCGACAGACACACATAAACGATATTGATGAAAGAGGCGTGATGGGGTGGGGGTGGAGTGGCATGGCTTCTATGCATATTAATAAAAACTACAAGAAATAAATGTGAGGTTAATTCAGTTTATCGTGCTGGGGTGTCGTTAAACATTCATTCATTCATTCAATTCAGTTTATTTCATCAATTTACCCACTAAAATTCTTCCGAAGGACTGAAAGCATGGATTCAAGAGGAGGGTGTTGGAAGTGCACCCACACCCCACCGAAATTCGAAACACCGCGAAAAATCCAGTGTTTAGCATTTGTATATAATGAATGAATGAATGAATAAATGTTTAACGACACCCCAACACGAAAAATACATCGGCTATTGGGTGTCAAACTATGGTAATGCAAATAAATAAAGTGATGATCAACATCAATATAAAAATTCAAAAACAGTGTAAAGAACTGTGCAAAAACACAAATATCACAGAATTTTACGGATACTGAATATTACTCAAAACTTCAATTTTGTGCTGTATTGGCCATTCTCAAAGAGAATGTTACACCCCTGCACCACGGTGAGGTTACAGCACACGCAGGGGCATTTGTATATAATGCATTTATTGGTTTTTAGCGGGTAACATGTTTACAATGGTCAGATTGATATTTCTGTTGAAGATTTAACCATATATATTTAATACATGTTAGTGTACTTTTGAATACTAGTATTAAAAGTGACATTTTTAAGCGTTACACACCTGGCTAGAACCCCCCCCCCCCCCTTGCATTTGCCCCTACCAGTTATGACAATATAATTTGTTTTGCGAAATTACCAATTACCACCACCACCACCACCACCACCCTCTTCGTTTCTCATCACCAGCTTCACAACCTCGTTGCGACCCCTCCTCAATTTCATTCTAGATCCGCCGCTAAGAGTTTTATGTATTTCTCAAATGACTGGGGTTTTTTTTAAATGTACACACAAACAGTTTTAGTTTTCTTTTGTTTTGTTGTTTATGTAATGCTAGGCTCAGACAACCAACTGACAACAGACACTTTCTGTCTCACGACGTCTACGGCTGTCTAGTTGCTATCTATATTATAGTTAGCTGAGCGCTCTTACAGGGTGTACACTACGAAATCAAATCCCATGGACGACAATAGTAACATGTGTGGCTAAAACTCCTACCTGCAGGTATCAATTGACATAAACACCACAGACATAATACTACCACCCATCACCCTTAAAGTGAATCAGAAAAAAATGGGGGTCAAGCTGCTCATTTCAGAGATAACGGGTAGCGTCTGTAATTACCCTAGTTCCGCACCCACTTTGAGCACATCTTTTTACAGGTACCCCAAACATGTTTCAAGCACAAACCTACTTGACACAGTGATACTAGATGAAATAAAATTGCATAGATCTTTTGCCCAGATGAAGCTAGGTGTGTGTGGGTGTTTTTTTGTTTTTTTTTAAATTTTATTTAAAAAAATTTTTTATTTATTTATTATGGGTTTTTTTTTTACAGCCAACACACATTTATTACCAATCACAGGACTTGTGGTCTTAACTTCCCTATTTCTCTATCAAGAGTTTGCTGCACCTCGAACTTTGATCCAGCTGGAAGTTGTTTGGTTTAGTACTACCTATAAATCGATTTTCGTTGTATAACCTGTTAGTTGTTAGTCTGAGCGCACCCGTCGTAAGTCGGAAGTTGAGGAAATTGCAATGCAACCGTCGAGTTGGCCATCTTTGTCACGACAGTTGACAGTCTGACCTTAGCATAAGATAAGCCTATATTCAAGGCGAGCCCCTATATTTTTCTCTTTTTGCGGGCCGCTTTGAGACCCGACCTCTAATTGCGGCAGGCTTCTATTCAACGCAGGCCTCTATTCAAGGATATGCCGGCCTCGGTGGCGTCGTGGTTAGGCCATCGGTCTACAGGCTGGTAGGTACTGGGTTCGGATCCCAGTCGAGGCATGGGATTTTTAATCCAGCTACCGACCCCAAACCCTGAGTGAGTGCTCCGCAAGGCTCAATGGGTAGGTGTAAACCACTTGCACCGACCAGTGATCCATAACTGGTTCAACAAAGGCCATGGTTTGTGCTATCCTGCCTGTCGGAAGCGCAAATAAAAGATCCCTTGCTGCTAATCGGAAAGAGTAGCCCATGTAGTGGCGACAGCGGGTTTCCTCTCAAAATCTATGTGGTCCTTAACCATATGTCTGACGCCATATAACCATAAATAAAATGTGTTGAGTGCGTCGTTAAATAAAACATTTCTTTCTTTTTTATTCAAGGATATACGGTATTCACCTGTGAAAATAAAAATATTTTATAATCGTAGTTTGTATTTTAGAGCTGAATGGAATTATATGCTGATTATGCAGGTCTCCGAATTCGTTACCTGTTAATAATAATACAGCATATTGAACCTATCCTCGGTTCAATACCAACAATCACTCGCGGGTGCTACCGATGACCGACTTGTATGGTTTAACATTAACCATATTAATTAGTAAAACTGCACACGCTCGATTTTTTTGTTTTAGAGATTTCCATTTTAGACTTAAACAAACAAACAAACAAACAAACAACAAAAAGCTTCGCCCTGGACCCGACCAAGAGCCTGCAGTCCCTGGACCCCGATTTCTAATTTTCTCACACCCTAGAATCGCCACAGATTGACAGCTCTGTCAGTGCCCCTTATAAATCCGGCACTGAGGCTAGGGAGTAGGTATCAGTCGGAAATGCAATCTAATTAAAATTAGCTCCACTATTACATGTGGATCTAAAGACAGCCAGTTGGAGCTCATGTCCACCAATCAAAACCTTACTTGCAGAATCCTGCCAGTGATTTAAAACTAACAACACTGCGTAGTCCCCAATGTCCATTGACCAATCACACTTCGCCTTTTATAACGTTATTTGGGAGCATACAAATTCTAAAAATATCGGGCGAGTCTATTTTAGTGGCCGCAGTACAGCGAACCATACCAATACGTATGGGGTGGGTTATCAGTCTTCAATTTTACATTCATTTATAAAATTTAAAAAAACTAAATCAGTCTTCAGTTTTACATTACAAATTATTTATTTTATAAAATAAAACATGTTTTAAGGCATTTGTAATTCACACGAAACATGTCGTATACCCTCAGGATAATTCGGAATGTTTTCAAATTATTTTTAAATCACTGGCAGGATTCTGCAAGTAAGGTTTTGATTGGTGGACATGAGCTCCTGGCTGTCTTTAGATCCACATGTAATAGTGGAGCTAATTTTAATTAGATTGTCGGAAATGAAACGCATTGAATCGAATGTGACAAAACACGCCGCGACTGTACGTGTGCAGCTGGCGTCAACTACAGATCTGGCAACAGTCACAGAACATGCACTATATTTTTTACACTACCAGACTGGCAACTGCTCAATGTTCGAGTCTTATTATTTGTTTCATTTTTTTCTTAATAAAGAACAGGAAATATATATGCATGTATTATGCAACTGTGGAATTATCGTAATTATAGTTGATGTTTAAAGAAGAAAATATATCCAAAGATATGAACGCAGTCAATTATATTGATAACACGCGACTGATACAGACATCAAAATATATCAGTCTTTGCCACACTCGCCAGACCCAGACCCAGACCCAGACCCAGACCCAGACCAAAACCAAGATTCGGTGTGTTCTGGGCCTAATGAAGAAAACTAAGCAGGAAAAACAAATTGGTTCATGATTACAAAATTCAAACTTTGTTGGACATTTCACATTTGTTGACATTCCTAGCATATATTTGATTATGGGGCACCTGTAGATCTATATGCTTCTCCGTATGCACTCGGGCTTTTCCCCGTCCTAATCAGTTTCCCACAACTGCTAAATTATTAAAGGCTGTGGTGTGTACTATCCTGTCTTGGGAAAAATTTCTGTTTTTCGGTAGAAATAGCGGAAGCAGTTTTCCTCTCTCACACTTGACAGGCGTCAACAGGTTAGATATTAAATAGCTGTAGTTTATTAAAATGGAGGGGTGCCATTCCGTATAGCACACTTCATTTCGTACGAAATGCAATAATATGCTATATGATATGGTACCTTGGCTTACGAAGAATGGGCGTGTTGATAACACCCCTTGTCACGGTATATTCTTGGTGGAATTTCACATCTAGCTTCGACATCTATCTTTTTTTTAATTTAATTTAATTTTTTATATTTTATTTATTGGCAATGGTGCGGTTTACAAAGCATATATTACAAAATACAAAGAAAAACAACAAAACAATATACACACAGCAAACAGTAATAAGTAAAACAGGATTTACAAACAAACAGTAATTAAAAAAGTATGTATAGCTGATCTTTCAGGAAGTTAAAACATGATATTGTATTTAAAGACATGGGTTGTTTCACAACAGATCTCCTATATACACGATTTATATATTTGCATAGATATATTATATACATGCATATTATTTATAAATATATTAAAAAGCAGTTGATTAAATCAACCTTAATTAAAAAGAAATGGAGAAGAAAAATATATTTAGTCACTGGCACTATTTTTGTAATATGATTGTCCCTTTGCATATATATTTGTGATATAATGTTGTCTATCGTATAATAATCCTTTACCATGGCTAAAATACAAGGAAACGATAGTGAGTTGTTAACTACACGAGCATTATATATATATATATATATATATATATATATATATATCGTTAAAAAGTGTATGTTTTTCTCGACATGACAGGCTTGTTTCGTGAGAGAGTTGAATTGCTCTCACTCATCAGATGTAGATTTAATTACACTGTCAACGGAAAGCTGATGGCGTAATGGACTCTGTGACGTCGAGGTTACGTCACTATGCAGGTCTATAGGTGATGCGTGGTATGCGCACAGAAGGTATTTGCGTCTGTGTCGACATGCTGATACGAGTTCATTCTTGGAGTTTAGTGTGCTGGTTTCAGGTTTATACATTATGAACAGTTTTTCCTTCAGGCAGAGGTTACATCTTTTGCTCGCTGGAGAGTATGATTTTCCTTTGGATAAAATTTTCCACTTAATGGTGTATGGGGTGAATCTATCCTTCAGTGTCCAAATGTATTGACTTAGCGCTGTTGCGTTCTTCTGTGTTGCGTTTTGAAAACCGCTCGTGTGCGCGGTATATCTCGTCTTAAATGTGTTCTCGGTCAAACCAACGTATGTTTCTTTTGTTGTTATCGAGTGTATTAACGGTAGCTTGATATATTACTCCTTTCTGCAAGCATTTGCCCTCAAGTGGACATTCAGCTCTTCGTCTACAGTTGCATTCTCTGAGGGGAACGGCGTCTTTGTCTCTGTGTTGTTGAAGTAGAGTTTTGTTATGCGCTGAAATTATTTTCCCAACATTAGGCATGCAGCTATAGCTAATTTTAACGGTGTTTCGATTTATAATTTTGTGGAGAGGGTTGCTTTTGGGAAAGCACTCATCGAGTAATCTGAGGAACTGGTGACCTACGTTGGTTTTCACGTTGGAGCTATATGGTGGGTTGTACCAGGTGATGTTTCTATTGCGGTTGTTTCTGTGTCTGTTGTTTTCTGCTGTTGGGGTGTATTTGAGGTTATAGTTATATCCGCTCTTGAGTAAGGCTTCCTTATATGGGCGTTTCGCTTCTTCAAAGATGCACTCATTCGAAGATATATCAGAAAGCCTTTTATTTATTGTTTTTGGTATACTGCGGATAATATTTGGAGGGTGGTTGCTCTTGTTGTGGATGTATAAAGGTGTGTTGTTTGGTTTCATGTAGGGTTTGACTGAGCTCTTTTCAAGATCTAGAGTTACGTCTAAGTAATCTACAGATTTTTTGTTGGCGACTATGGTGATCTTGAGTTTATGGTTTGCAAATATTCTGCAAATATCTTTTTTGATTATCTCTATGGTTCTCGGTGACTCATTGAATGCAGCTAGGCCATCGTCGCG